>NC_031975.2:34549809-34704454 GCF_001858045.2 Oreochromis niloticus | reverse complement strand
GTGGAATCTAAAGACCTTTGTGATGTTAAATTGCGAAGCTTTTTACGTTCAGGGAAACGGGGTGGTCATGGCGGACGTGAGTTTCAATCACTCGCCAAAAAGCAGTAATGCTGTGCTCAAAAAACACAATGTCCAATCTCTCCAAAGGTCGCAGGCGTGATGAGACTCGAGCTCGGAATGTTTGTTATGCCATTTGTCAGTAATGGTTAGAGCGCACCTAGTGGACGACTAATAATGGCTTGAATGAGATGAAATTTTAGCTGGTGGTTAAATGCATGAATTTCCATCAATGTGACATCAGATCGGAGCGTGGTTTTAGGTGTTGGGCTTGGCTCGACGGGGGTGCGAGGGCCTCATATCGCTGCTTGCAGCTTTATTAGGGCCGAGCACTGGAGTGCGAAGGCCTATTGTATCTGCTCGTTTCTTTTCTTATTTTATTATTAGGGCCGAGCACGAGAGTGCGAAGGCCCTATTGTATCTGCTCGTTTCTATTATTATTATTATATTATTATTTCAGGCAAAAGAAGGGCCTTTTTGAGGGCTTTAACATGCTCGAAAACTTGAATTTTGCACACATGCCAGGTCTGGTGAAAAATTTGTATTTTAATGGTTTTAATTGAGCTGGGAAATGGCTCTGTAGCGCCACCTATGCCTTGTTAATGCGCCTACGAACACATCGTTTTAGCTACATGTATGAATTTTGGCACACATGTGTATCATGCCAAGACGAACAAAAAGTCAGTGGCCATTGACGCAACCCAACAGGAAGTCCGCCATTTGGAAGTGAAGGTGATTTTGGCTCTAATTTTGCCATTTCCATGCTCGAACTTTTGCGAACTCCTCATTGGAATTTCATCGTACAAGCTTCATATTTGGTCAGTGTCAACTACACACCTGGGCCATGTTAAATTGCGGAGCTTTTGAGTTTTCGGGTTCGGTGAGGCCGTGGCGCCACGGCGAATTTCGATGACTCGCCATGAAAATCTTATTGCCTCTCGTTCTGTCATACATTGTCCGACCTTGACCAAGTGGACACATATGATAAGGCTCCCCTGAACATATTTCAACTGCCATATTTGACATCAGGTACAGCGCACCTAGTGGGAACAGGAAATGTCATGTTTTACACTTTGGGGTACAGTATTGTAATGGGTGACATCTGCAGCCTCAAATTTCTCCAGGAAAGCCTTAAGGAGTTGGTCTTGGGTTACAGAGAAACTGTGAGTTTTCGTGAAGGGTGTGACCCCAGCAGCATGGCGAACATTGAGGTCTCGCATGAAGAAACAATTAGTGTAACTCAATGAAATCCAATCTGATCAGTACCAGATTTTACAGGGATGATGTCAGACCCGCCCTGAACAGATTGATATGCCCATTGTCAGGAATACGTAGAGCGCCACCTAGTGCACCAGGAAATGTCATGTCTTTCATTTTGTTGTACTGATTTTCACAGGTTCATCGTGGCACCTCAAAAGCGGTGAGTATCACATCAGTCCTTCATGATGCTTCTGTGCGAAAATTGTGACTTTAAACTGAACGGCGCACCCTGGTGGCAACGCGGTTCCATGAAAGACGAAGTGGCTTTTGAGGGCTTGGAAATTTTAAAAGTCTTGGAATTTGGCCCAAACCTCAATGTGATGAGGGCTTTGTTGTTTGTGATCATTTTCCTTGATAGTGCAAATGGCTCCACAGCGCCCCTACAATATTCAACATCAGCCCCTGCTCTGTGTTTTATTTATAGTCTGAAACTGGTAAGCTTATGGAGATATCAGATGTACAAAAAAGTCTCTTGGAGCAATATCCCAAATCCAACAGGAAGTCAGCCATTTAAATTAATGTGTAATGTTAGCCACTTTTTCGCCTTTTCAGCCTCATCTTTGACGAACTCCTCCAAGGATTTATCAGATTAACCGTCTCCTGTGTGTGGAATCTAAGACCTTGTGATGTTAAATTGCGAGCTTTTACGTTCAGGGAACGGGGTGGCCATGGCGGCACGTGGAGTTTCAATCCTCGCCAAAAGCAGTAATCTGCTGTCACTCAAAACACAATGTCCAATCTCTCCAAAGTTCGGCAGGCGTGATGAGACTCAAGGTCGGAAAGTTTGTTATCCATTGTCAGTAATGGTTAGAGCGCCACTAGTGGGAAGACTATAATAATGATTGAATGAATGAATCGTTAGCTGGTGTTCTAGCATGAATTCCATCAATGTGACATCAGATCGGACGTGCTGGTTGTAGGTGTTGGGCGTGGCTCGACTGCCGGGGTGCGAGGGCCCATAACGTGCTTGCAGCTTTAATTATTATATTATTATTCAGGCAAAAGAAGGCCTTTTTGAGGGCTTTAACATGCTCGAAAACTCTTGGAATTTGCACACATGCCAGGTCTGGTAAAAATTTGTATTTTAATGGTTTACATATGAGCACTGGGAATGGCTCTGTAGCGCCACCTATGCGTGTTAAATGAGCCCACGAACACATCGTTTAGCTACATGTAGAAATTTGGCACACATGTGTATCATGCCAAGACGAACAAAAAGTCAGTGGGACCATTGACGCAACCCAACAGGAAGTCCGCATTTGCAAGTGAAGGTGACATTTTGGCTCTAATTTGCCATTTCCA
This sequence comes from Oreochromis niloticus, assembly GCF_001858045.2. Classification (NCBI taxonomy): domain Eukaryota; kingdom Metazoa; phylum Chordata; class Actinopteri; order Cichliformes; family Cichlidae; genus Oreochromis; species Oreochromis niloticus. The sequence continues at coordinate 34,701,835 of NC_031975.2, read as the reverse complement.
TGCCTCGAACTTTTGCGAACTCCTCATTGGAATTTCATCGTACAAGCTTCATATTTGGTCAGTGTCAACTACACACCTGGGCCATGTTAAATTGCGGAGCTTTTGAGTTTTCGGGATACGTGAGGCCGTGGTGCCACGGCGAATTCGATGACTCGCCATGAAAATCTTATTGCCTTCGTTCTGTCATACATTGTCCGACCTTGACCAAAGTGAACACATATGATAAGGCTCCACCCCTGAACATATTTCAACTGCCATATTTGACATCAGGTACAGCGCCACCTAGTGGGAACAGGAAATGTCATGTTTTACACTTTGGGGCACAGTATTGTAATGGGTGACATCTGCAGCCTCAAATTTCTCCAGGAAAGCCTTAAGGAGTTGGTCTTGGGTTACAGTGAAAACTGTGAGTTTTCGCTGAAGGGTGTGACCCCAGCAGCATGGCGAACATTGATGTCTCGCCATGAAGAAACAAATTAGTGTAACTCAATGAAATCCAATCTGATCAGTACCAGATTTTACAGGGATGATGTCAGACCCGCCCTGAACAGATTGATATGCCCATTGTCAGGAATACGTAGAGCGCCACCTAGTGGCACCAGGAAATGTCATGTCTTCACTTTGTTGTACTGATTTCACAGGTCATCGTGGCCACCTCAAAAGCCGTGAGTATCACCATCAGTCCTTCATGATGCTCTGTGCGAAAATTGTGACTTTAAACTGAACGGCGCACCCTGGTCGCAAGGCGGTTCACCATGAAAGACGAAGTGGCTTGAGGGGCTTGGAAATTTAAAAGTCTTGGAATTGGCGCACACCTCCAATTGATGAGGGCTTTGTTGTTATGTGATCATTTTCCTTGAATAGTGCAAAATGGCTCCACAGCGCCCCTACAAAATTTCAAACATCAGCCCCTGCTCTGTGTTTATTTATAAGTCTGAACCTGGTAAGCTTATGGAGGATATCAAGATGTACAAAAAGTCTCTGGAGCAATATCCCAAATCCAACAGGAAGTCAGCCATTTTAAATTAAGGTGTATTTAGCCACTTTTTCGCCTCTTTTCAGGCCTCATACTTGACAAACTCCTCCAAGGGATTCATCAGATTAACCCGATCTCCTGTGTGTGGAATCTAAGACCTTTGTGATGTTAAATGCGAAGCTTTTTACGTTCAGGGAACAGGGTGGCCATGGCAGCACGTGGAGTTTCAATCCCTCGCCAAAAAGGAGTAATCTGCTGTCACTCAAAATACAATGTCCAATCTCCCAAAGTTCGCAGGCGTGATGAGACTGAAGGTCGGAAATGTTTGTTATCCCATTGTCAGTAATGGTTAGAGCGCACCTAGTGGGACGACTATAATAACGGTTGAATGAGATGAAATTTAGCTGGTGGTTAAATACATGAATTCCATCAATGTGACATCAGATCGGAAGCACTGGTTTTAGGTGTTGGGCTTGGCTCGACGCGCCGGGGGTGCGAGGGCCCTCATATCGCTGCTTGCAGCTTTAATTATTATTATTATTATATTATTATTATTATTATTATTATTATTCAGGCAAAAGAAGGGCCTTTTTGAGGGCTTTAACATGCTCGAAAACTCATGAAATTTGCACACGCGTCAGGTCTGGTGAAAATTTTGTATTTTAATGGTTTACATATGAGCACTGGGAAATGGCTCAGTAGCGCCACCTATGCTCGTTAAATGCAGCCCTACGAACACATCGTTTAGCTACATGTATGAATTTGGCACACATGTGTATCATGCCAAGACGAACAAAAAGTCAGTGGGACCATTGACGCAAACCCAACAGGAAGTCCGCCATTTGGAAGTGAAGGTGACATTTTGGCTCTATTTGCCATTTCCATGCCTCGAACTTTAGCAAACTCCTCATTGGAATTTCATCGTACAAGCTTCATATTTGGTCAGTGTCAACTACACACCTGGCCATGTTAAATTGCGGAGCTTTTGAGTTTTCGGGATACGGTGAGGCCGTGGCGCCACGGCGAATTTCGATGACTTGCCATGAAAATCTTATTGCCTCTCGTTCTGTCATACATTGTCCGACCTTGACCAAAGTGGACACATATGATAAGGCTCCACCCCTGAACATATTTCAACTGCCATATTTGACATCAGGGACAGCGCCACCTAGTGGGAACAGGAAATGTCATGTTTTACACTTTGGGGTACAGTATTGTAATGGGTGACATCTGCAGCCTCAAATTTCTCCAGGAAAGCCTTAAGGAGTTGGTCTTGGGTTACAGAGAAAACTGTGAGTTTTCGCTGAAGGGTGTGACCCCAGCAGCATGGCGAACATTGAGGTCTCGCCATGAAGAAACAAATTAGTGTAACTCAATGAAATCCAATCTGATCAGTACCAGATTTTACAGGGATGATGTCAGACCCGCCCTGAACAGATTGATATGCCCATTGTCAGGAATACGTAGAGCGCCACCTAGTGGCACCAGGAAATGTCATGTCTTTCATTTGTTGTACTGATTTTCACAGGTTCATCGTGGCCACCTCAAAAGCGGTGAGTATCACCATCAGTCCTTCATGATGCTTCAGTGAGAAAATTGTGAGTTTAAACTGAACGGCGCACCCTGGTGGCAACGCAGTTCACAATGAACAATGAAGTGGCTTTTAAGGGGCTTGGAAAGTTTAAAAAGTGTTGAAATTTGGCGCACCACTCCAATGTCATGAAGGCTTTGTTGTTATGTGATCATTTTCCTTGAACAGCGCAAAATGGCTCCACAGCGCCCCTACAAAATTTCAAAACAACAGCCCCTGCTCTGTGTTTTATGTATGAGTTTGGAACTTGGCAAGCTTATTGGAGATATCAAGATGTACAAAAAAGTCTCTTGGAGCAATATCCCAAATCCAACAGGAAGTCAGCCATTTTAAAATTAATGTGTAAATTTGGCGACATTTTCCCCTCTTTTCAGGCCTCATACTTTGACGAACTCCTCCAAGGGATTTCATTAGATTTACGCGATCTCCTGTGTGTGGAATCTAAAGACCTTTGTGATGTTAAATTGCGAAGCTTTTTACGTTCAGGGAAACGGGGTGGTCATGGCGGCACGTGGAGTTTCAATCACTCGCCAAAAAGCAGTAATCTGCTGTCGCTCAAAAACACAATGTCCAGTCTCTCCCAAAGGTCGCAGGCGTGATGAGACTCGAGCTCGGAAATGTTTGTTATGCCATTTGTCAGTAATGGTTAGAGCGCCACCTAGTGGGACGACTATAATAATGGTTGAATGAGATGAAATTTTAGCTGGTGGTTAAATGCATGAATTCCATCAATGTGACATCAGATCGGAAGCGCTGGTTTTAGGTGTTGGGCGTGGCTCGATGCGATGGGGTGCGAGGGCCCTCATAACGCTGCTTGCAGCTTTAATTATTATTATTATTATTATTATTTCGGCAAATGAATCGGCCTTTTGAGGGCCTAAACATGCTCGAAAACTCATGAAATTTTGCAGACGCGTCAGGTCTGGTGAAAATTTACGTATTTTAATGTCCCTAGACATGTCCAGGGAAAATTGGCTCAGTAGCGCCACCTAGAAAAATGAGAAACGCGAGCCCCCGAGATGGGTATGACCTACATGTATAAAACTCGGAACACTTATCTAACGTTCGGAGACGCACATAAAAGTCTATTATGGCCATGTCCTAAACCCAACAGGAAGTCCGCCATTTGGAAGTGAAGGTGACATTTTGGCTCTAATTTTGCCATTTCCATGCCTCGAACTTTTGCGAACTCCTCATTGGAATTTCATCGTACAAGCTTCATATTTGGTCAGTGTCAACTACACACCTGGGCCATGTTAAATTGCGGAGCTTTTGAGTTTTCGGGTTACTGTGAGGCCGTGGCGCCACGGCGAATTTCGATGACTCGCCATGAAAATCTTATTGCCTCTCGTTCTGTCATACATTGTCCGACCTTGACCAAAGTGGACACATATGATAAGGCTCCACCCCTGAACATATTTCAACTGCCATATTTGACACCAGGGACAGCGCCACCTAGTGGGAACAGGAAATGTCATGTTTTACACTTTGGGGTACAGTATTGTAATGGGTGACATCTGCAGCCTCAAATTTCTCCAGGAAAGCCTTAAGGAGTTGGTCTTGGGTTACAGAGAAAACTGTGAGTTTTCGCTGAAGGGTGTGACCCCAGCAGCATGGCGAACATTGAGGTCTCGCCATGAAGAAACAAATTAGTGTAACTCAATGAAATCCAATCTGATCAGTACCAGATTTTACAGGGATGATGTCAGACCCGCCCTGAACAGATTGATATGCCCATTGTCAGGAATACGTAGAGCGCCACCTAGTGGCACCAGGAAATGTCATGTCTTTCATTTTGTTGTACTGATTTTCACAGGTTCATCATGGCCACCTCAAAAGCGGTGAATATCACCATCAGTCCCTCTTGATGCTTCAGTGAGAAAATTGTGACTATAAACTGAACGGCGCACCCTGGTGGCAGCGCAGTTCACCATGAAAGATGAAGTGGCTTTTGAGGGGCTTGAAAAGTTTAAAAAGTCTTGAAATTTGGCGCACACCTCTAATGTGATGAGGGATTTCTTTTTATATGTTCATTTTCCTTGAAGAGCGCAAAATGGCTCCACAGCGCCCCCTACAAAATTTCAAAACAACAGCCCCTGCTCTGTGTTTTATGTATGAGTTTGAAACCTGGCAAGCTTATTGGAGATATCAAGATGTACAAAAAAGTCTCTTGGAGCAATATCCCAAATCCAACAGGAAGTCAGCCATTTTAAAATTAATGTGTAAATTTGGCGACATTTTCCCCTCTTTTCAGGCCTCATACTTTGACGAACTCCTCCAAGGGATTTCATTAGATTTACGCGATCTCCTGTGTGTGGAATCTAAAGACCTTTGTGATGTTAAATTGCGAAGCTTTTTACGTTCTGGGAAACGGGGTGGTCATGGCGGCACGTGGAGTTTCAATCACTCGCCAAAAAGCAGTAACCTGCTGTCGCTCAAAAACACAATGTCCAATCTCTCCCAAAGGTCGCAGGCGTGATGAGACTCGAGCTCGGAAATGTTTGTTATGCCATTTGTCAGTAATGGTTAGAGCGCCACCTAGTGGGACGACTATAATAATGGTTGAATGAGATGAAATTTTAGCTGGTGGTTAAATGCATGAATTCCATCAATGTGACATCAGATCGGAAGCGCTGGTTTTAGGTGTTGGGCTTGGCTCGACGCGCCGGGGGTGCGAGGGCCCTCATATCGCTGCTTGCAGCTTTAATTGGATTTGGATCTCCACATCGTTGGTGGAAGAAGGTTATCAGGATGGCTTCAAAATTTGCGACCACAATTGGCGACGTACGAAGGGACAAGGAATTAAGGTGATTGCTGGGAGCCTTGGGGAATGCCAAAGCCTTGCACATCAGAGAACACCAAGCGGCCGCTGCAATAAGGTAAGCAGAGTTTTTTTTCTGCTCAATGTTGGTGTTGTCTGAGTGCAGAAGGGGGGTTCCACCTTGGCTCCAAGTATTTCACCTAACCTTGAAAAGGACTTTAATCAAATGGTCGCTGTTATTCTAAGTGATAAAGTGTTACACTGTAAAAATAATGCTAGTTGCGGATGCTGAAGGAGTGGAGTTTAATACTGCATCATATGTGTGTGTGTTATTCCTGTAACTTGTGTGACCCGCGGGGGGAGTGTGAGTGAGCGCTGTATGTGTGTGTGCGTATTTGGGGTTTTTGTGTGTGAGAGGCTGCTCTGCCCTGTGCTGGAGTATGACTCCAGGGCTGTGTTGGGGGAGTTTGGGTTTATCTTTCCGCTATTCTTTAGTGCATCTGAAGAATAGGCGTAAGTTGCGCAGAAGTAAAAAGTTGAAGTGATGAAAAGTGATGAAAAGTGATAAAAGTGATGAAAAGTGAAATATATGTCGGCACCCCCAAGGTGGTTACCGCTGGAAACCTAGTTATCCATTTAGGTAGATAAGGTGACACAGGTTAACTAGGTTAACCATTTAATTGGTTAACCTAGTTAACCCAAGTGAATTGCTAGGTAGTCAGGACTGCTCGGGCTTTGGGGGATTTTTGGAGATAAATTCCTAGCAAGTAACGCGGGGACTTGGGGCTCGCAGTGGGATTCTGAGGGCTTTCGAGTCCACCGGTCTGGACAGGCTAGATGAAATGCGCGCGTTGCTGTATGAAAGGCGACACCTTCGGCCCAAGTGTAAATATGTAAATAGCTGTTACTAACCTTTAAGTATAATCGCTGCTGTAAATATTGCTAAGTAGTAGTCTAGAGTATAACAATGTATTGCTGTAAATATTGCTTAAAATAACTCTTGCTGTAAATAAGAGGAATACGCGTAAGGGGTGGGTTTTGATAAATAAATACGGAAAAGGGAAGTTAGTAGGTAGATAAGTAAAAAGTTGTAGAGGGACTGATTTGAGAGACTAAAAAACTGAGCTCTCTGTGCTGCAGAGCGCTGTGTCTGCAGGCAGTTTGTGAATCATCCCTACGGTATGTGGAGGAGTGAGAGGAGCATCAGAGCAGTGAAAAGAGATAAGTCGGCAAAAATTAAGAGTTTTTGAATATAAAGAGGAAAATAGACACTGCTGCTGAAAAATAATGCTGTTGTTTAAGGAATTTAAACAGAAAGATCTGTAGAAATAATATTTGTCAAGCAGCAACATGAAGTAAGTTGGAAAATTTGTGGGTAAATTTCAGTAAAAGAAGATATTAATTGCCAAAATAGGGATAATGAGTAAATAGGGATTGCAGGCACTTTTTTGGATTATTAGCTTAATAAAAGTATGACCAAAAGTTAAATAAATTGGAAATAGAGCTGCTTGACTAAAGTAAAAAAATAAAAAAGGATAACCTAACCTAGACCTAAATTATAACATATCCAAACTAATAACAGTAAGAATGAGAACTATAAATTAATTCTAATAATAAAACATAGCTGGGATAAAACCCAGGCCTAAAATAATTAGAGGGAAAGTAAATAAATCACACAAACAAATAATAAATGAAATAGGGAGCTTTGTGTTGTGTTTGGAGAAATATAGACGGTAGTGGTGATGATCTAAGAACATCTGAACATCTTAGTAAAGAGGGAGAGATAGAGACTAAATAAAAAGAACATGTTTGGGCTACAACAGAGATAAGAGAGTCAAAAGAGCTTCCATAAATCGATCTCAGTAAAATGCAGGAGTTGTAAAAGAATCTAATAATGTCTCAGAGTTTGCATGTGAAATGTATATGAGGGTTTGTTATCACTCACCAAAGAAATAGTAAATAATGTTGTAGAAAGTTCTGCCGAGGGGTCATAAACTCACCCAAAAGCATACAGAGAGTGCAAGAGGCACCTGAGTAATATGATGTGAAATGAATGATTGTTGGAAATAAATTGTGTGAAGCTTAGAGGAGTTCAGAATAAACAGGCTGACATGTGGGGTGAAGTGGTCATGAGGACGAATAATGAACAAATTAACAAAAAGAGACACCTGCTAGAGATCTGTTTAAAATGCTGCCATCACAAATAAGTAGTTGGGAAGAGAAAAGAAGGTAGACAGGGTTTAAATGCAACTAACTGATATATCAAACCCAGAGCATAAGAGCTAAAATCACTGGATGGAAAATAGTGAAGTGAAATAGAAGAGTTTTGTTGGAAATGGTGGTTTAATAAGTCAGAGATTGTGACTTAACAATTTCAAGTAAAGTTTAGCGCCTGTTGAGTGTGGCAGAGGGAGCCAGGAGCAGAGACAGTAGCAAAAAGAAGGAAAAGTGTTGTACTGAGAGAGCTCACATCAGCTCACTGCTGCAGGAGGCGGCCTGTAAACAGCGTCACAGGGTGTAGCTGGCTCAAGTTGCTCTGACTGTGGAGTGTGTGGGGTGGGCCCTGACATCCTGCCAAGAGTGTCCTTGACCAGTGCACAGGCTTTCAAACGGTCTAAGCCAAATGCGAGTGTGTGAGAAGAAGAGTAAAAGACTGACCTGCATGTCTCAAAGAGGTTATTGTTATGGTGAGCTTGTGCGAAGCTCAGAGGAGTCACCTGAGACAGGAAGCAAAATTGTTTGCTTAAAAAAAAGAAAAAGAGAAAAAAAAAGAGATGTAACTTGTTTGTAAAGTTTGCGGCCCACATCAGTGAAGATGCTTAAACAAGTGATCAAATGCTGAGTACTATGAACAAAAAACAACAAAAATGTATAAAAGAATAGTGCCCATTAGAGTGAGGAACAGGAAGAAAGAAGCTCTAAATTTGAGAATAAAATATTAGAAGAAACACCTGGGAGGAAAATGATAAGGCCAGTAAACTGGTTCTCAGGTAAATTAAAATAAATATAACAAACTATTAAAATAAGAACAGGGAAGTAAGACAGAACTGAATGGCAGAGGGGCATAAGACATAACAGTAGAGAAGCAGTGAAAAGAATTGAGAATGGTATAATTCAGTGAGTAAACAAAAAGTTTAAATATAATAGTAACTGATTAGAGTGTAATGTTAACAATAATAAAACAATAATTAGAAAGATGTAATAAATAATGCCATTAAGTGTAATAGTAAAATAAGAGGAAGAGTAGGTAAGAATGAAAAGTGATTACACTCGAGCACTTTAGAAAAAAAGAATAAAAAATTTAAAGAAAAAGAATATTTGGCTGGGAAAAGAAACAACAGAAATAAAGTTGTGGGGTGCATGGCTGGTTAACCTGCAGCTGTGGATCATTAGAAATGCTGATCAATAAATAAAAAGCATGATTAGATATTGTATGGGGGAAGGGATTATTAAAGGGATCATTGGTATCTAAAACACTCGCCTTGATGCTGGTCAGACTGTGTGTAATCCTTCTTCTATAGCTATGAGAGAAATAACATTTAGACGAGCTTCAGAGGTGCGTGACATAAGAGGGCCTTAACCCTTTAAGGCTTCGAGGGTGAGGCTTGAATCAGGAAATATTTAAGTTTTAAGAGTCCCAAAACATCAGAGTGATTTTTACCATCCAAGAAAGTAAATAAATAAATAAATTGCACTTTATACATTTAAGGAATAACTTGCAAAATGCTGTCTTTAGCAAATGCAATATGGTAATTCTTACATATGCAAAATTAATATTGTTTTTAATTGTCAAGTTTAATAGGTGTTGTGACAAAATTTGGGGGTAATTGTTTCAGGAATCAGGGTTTTGAATAGTGACAGGGTTAATCCCACAGCTGCATCTTGTCACTTACAGGAAAGTTGGGCAGAAAAACATAAAACTGTTGTATATGATAATAAAGCCCCTATGATCTTGTTTTAGTTTTACAAGAAAAATAAAAGCAAATATAGATAAATCTGTGCTAAATCTAAGCTCCCTGAATAAGCAGTGTGCATCATGCAGGTGGAGATACACAGGAGCAGGGTTTGGAGGGGATGACATAGCCTTTGTTCCAGCAAAAGCTGGTAATTAGAAATAAAACACATTAACCTAAAATGCAATAAGGAGAAATCAAAAGTTGAGCCTTTGTACTAAAAAAAAACTAAACAAAAAACAAAACCATGACAAAAGTGATTATGGCTTAGAAGAGGAGAAGTAAACACGAGAAAGTTTGAGATGTAGGAAGTCAGATTAAGGAGCTGAAGAGTGATTAGACAGGTGGGACAAAGACAGTTGTGAGTCAGAGGAAAGGAAGCTAAATAGGAGAATTCAAAGACCAGGAGTAAGATAATGGAGAGTAACATGAGGTCGAGCTCACAGGCAAAAGAAAAAAAAAAGGTGGAGCAAATGAAAACAGTTACTAACTAACTGATGTATGCACATACTCGAAACAATGACTCTCCTGCTATGAAAAAAAAAAAAAAGGAAATAACTCCTTACAGATGAAGGAGCTCACCAACGGAAGGGGAGAAACACAGAGCACCAGTGAAAGACACCAGGCCATGAGCCTGTGGAGTAGAGCAACGCTGGCACTGCGAAGGCCTACGTCACTGATGAGGCCTGTACAAAGGTGGAGAGGAGGAGTCAGCTGTATGACGACATCCAATAGTTGGCACATGTGAAAGCCCAGGAACTCCAGAGAGGAGCGTCCAAGTGAAGATCCACAATTCATGAAACCGAGTCTCCTTGAGTCCAATGAAAGACTGTATCTGCAGAGGGCTGGAAAGGTGTATTAAAACACACTTTTAGTCAGCTGACATACTCATCAATCTGCTGAGGACTGACAACCGATGGCCTCTACGAGCCAACATCGTCTGCATCTGGGATGTTCTCTGTGTGGATGTTCCTGGAGAACTCCAAGAGGAATGTGGGCAGCACCATAACAACAAGGAATTTACTGCCAAGAGAAATCTTCAGTACATGGACTGTGACTGATACCAGAGTACTAACTATCCATGTTATCTGCAGTGAACAACATGAAGCAGCTGCATCAGTAATGCTCCCAACAAACTAATAAGTTTAAAGCCCTGGGCTCCACCCCTTGTGTTACTCTCCCAGTAGAAAAAGAACACAAATAATATGAACTAGGCCACATGAAAGCATTAGACAGGAAATTATTACAAATATATTCATTACTAACACTCTTACATTAGAATATTATTGAAAAGTTTAATACATAAAGGGTGCAGACATGACTCCCATTGACACTAGAACAGATACACACAGAGCATTAGAACCCCAGTAGGGCATGGGATAGATAAGTAAACTTAGAGAAGTTATTAATCACCTTATGAGCATTGCATTATTGAAGGGATGAAACGTACACATGGGGATTTACTAAAAGTTGGGGTAATGATGAAACTCAGGATCCCTGGTAACATGAAATGAGAAATTTAAACATCTGCTGTTTCTGACCCTGGTACACTGCTCTTGGGTATCCCCCTGACATGTATGTAACTGTGTGGGTGCAAATATGTGTGAATCTGTGTGCAGATATGACAAATAATCTGTCTTTTATCTTTTTCAGTGCGGCTACATATAGACCAGTGGCAGCTACTTCTGTTCATGTATTGAAGCTAATAGTAAGATGCTAGCTCTAAATGTGCAGCACTAAACCATCCATACTGCGATAATTCAGTGTGAGCAATTTGTAGTTACTTTCAAATGGAAGAAAAATAAAAATGAATGCAGTGTGGAGGAGAAAGCAGCGAAGGATTCTGTCATAATCTTAACTGCATTGGGAAAAGGGGGGAACATATAGCTTAGCAGAGCTAAATTGTTAACTCTCCCAAAGAATGAACCCCCCCCAAAAAGAGAAAATCTAAATTATCAGATATTTTGGAGGGAAAGAGGCTAAAGCCTGATCTCCTATAAAATGATCAAACCTCAATTTAGAAAAATGGGGCCTAAATTATCTTTCCTGTGTGTGGCAGGGTCCAGTTGTCTGTGGATTGACATATTTAAATTACTCAAATGCTTACTCTAGCAAAAACTGCATAGCTAAATGACTCTATTCTAGTTCTATTCTAGTTACAGTGTGCAGAGGTAGAGTTTGAAGCACTGAGGAGGGACATGCAGTCTGACCGGGCACATGGCAACCAAAAGGAAAGAGAAGAACATTTCATTGGTATGGGGCAAACTGAGAAGATTAGGGTAAGGCAGAGTTGAGTCAGCATGATTAAACCTCTATAGGTAAGCAACTATTGACCTAGTACAATCCAAATTTACAAAAGTTGAAGTAGACCTTTAACCCTGCAATTAAAACTGTTTGTTTTTCAGGAGGTCTCAGTGTTCATCATGGCCATCCAGGTGTATTGTAAATATAATGCCAATTACATGTCTTATTTACGGTCCACAATTTACTATCACTCAAGTTAAGGAAAATGGGGTGTGGAGTAATTGTCTGCCTCAGAGTCCACCACCAAATTGTGTAACAAGGTCCAATTAGGGAATTTCTTATGATTACTGTCTATGAACAACCCATGCATGAAAATTTGTATGAATAGTCTAATACAGCTGTTTTAGCTTTTCAATGGCTATTTTTCTATAAGAACAAAGGCTGTCATGCTATATATTATTCAACTCAAGGTTGAACAGGCATGAAATCATGATGCCAGTCATCTAAAGGCACATTATTATCTAAGGATAAACTGCAAAAATAAAACATTAAAACGCAATTATTTATCTGACCCCCTTTTAGCAAGAAACTTGGAGAGGAGGAACTCCCTTTTTAACAGGAATAAATGCCCAGTAGAACTGGGCACAGGGGGGAGTGGTCATCTGCTGTGACCAGCTGAGTAAGGAGAAGGAGACAGGACTAAAAATATGCTGTGTAGGAGAGCCAGAGATTGATAATAACTAATAACTAATAATAACTCAAAAGAGAGACCTAAAAACTGGAGGCCTGGCTTCCCATTCTACTTTTAAATATTCTAGTAAGCTTAAAGTTCGAGAGTCAAGTGGGGAGATATAGTACTATAGGAGCAGGATGGTAATTTAAAAAAAAAACAAAACAGATTTAACAAGGAGCCTGTGAAGAGAAATCAATAGGAGAAATGTACTCTGTCATTCTAGTCCCTTTCAGCATTCATGTTGCAACATTTTGATGTAGATGGATGCTTTTTAAGGAGTTACAATGTCTACAACATCCTGATAAAAACAAATTACAGTGGGACAGCCTAGAAGTAATAAATGCATGAATTTGTCTTCCAGCATCACTCTGGGACACGACTTTAGAGATCTTGCAGAAATTGAAGAAAGCAGTCCTTAAAAAGTGCATATTAGTGCATATTGGGCCAAGAAACCTCACAGTGTTAATGGAGACCAAGGTAATGCCATTCAGAGCATTCCTTTAGGTTGACTGACAGGTGTGTGTTGTTTGGCTTCATGGATGAATGAGAGAGAGGGTGTCATCAGCACGGCAGAGGTATGTTGTGTCTTTTGTGGTGTTACCTAAAGGAGGCATGTGTTATGTAAACAGAAATAGATCCTGGTGTGAAACCTTGTGAAGCTCAATGGTTAGTCTTGTGTATGTGGGAGGATTCTTAGAATAACATGTTATGGTCACAAGTATCGAACATAGAGATCAATCCACTGTCAGAGGCCTTAAGAAGATCATTTTTAACTTTCACCAAAGCTGTTTCTATACTGTAATGTGCTCTGAAACCTGACTGAAACTCTTTAAATAAGGCATTCCTCTGTGACTATTTTACAGCATCTCTTGTGGGGATTTTTGACATAAAGGAAAGTTGGAGGCCTATAATTGGCTAGGACAGTTAGGTCAAGTGATGGTTTAACTACTGCCAATATGAAGAACTGTGTGGTTAATATTGCATTGTCTAACTTAGCTTTGAAAATTCCAATTCGGCGGCTATAGAGGTGTGGGAAGTTTGATCAGCCATATAGCCAGCAACGCTAAATTTTGGGCTAACAGTGCTAATGATGAATTGTGAATTGGCAGCCGGTAACAGAGTTAATGTTTATCCAAATTCAGCTTATAAATATGAAGAGGCAATAACCCAGCTAGTAGTCGCCCTAAAGCTCACTAGTCCTGTGGCTGTGATTAGATGTCTTGATCACCAGAAAACAGACACATTAATACCTAAATGAAACAACATGTTAGAGCTTTACTATGCACTTCCTAAATTGATAGCTAGGTAAAGATAAGTAAAGCTTTCTCTTTATAACAGCATTTGGGACAAACATTTCAAGGTGCTTCACAAAATAAAGCAATGAATTGGAATTTGTTAAGGAAGAGGTTAACTAGGTACAAATATTAACTTTAGTACTAAGGAGCATGTAGTTGGAATTAACAAGACTAAAACAACTAACATTGCATGGCATACTCACAAATGTCCATAGATAAGTCCTCATAAAGGGCCTGTATTGGTAACTGTGAACACAACTAATGCACTCTGCAAAGCTATCTTTCTGCAGGAGATGGCTTCTGGATAGCAGATGGAGATGCAGAGGTCCTGGAGCAGGTGCTGGCAATCTGATGACAAGTGTGAGGGGACAACGGAGTGAGACAGGCTGCTCCAGAAAGCTGAGCCATGACCCATCCGGTAGCTGTTGAACCTGCTGCAGAGCCTACAGCCCAGGTGGAGCTGTACAGTGCCCAAACCAGCTTCCAAATGATGGATGTGCAAGATCAACTACTATCCATCGCTGACCCTGACTTTAATCAAGAGTAGGACCAAGTCGTCTCGAGTATTCTTAGAAGCTATGCAAGATCCAGCAGTCAAGAAGTACCATAAGAGACTTTTCTCGGACTCATAAATTAGTTGAAATATGGGACTGAAAAAGGGACACAAGTTGAGTAAAGGTTGAAGCTGCTGCAGAGAAATGTCAACCTTGAAGCTAACAAAGGACATTTCAAAGCCCACACTGAGAAGTCTGTTCAGAAATAGAAGTTGCACCTGACCAAGATGAAACCCAAAACTTGGAATTAATTGTTTAATTGTATTATTTTTAATGCCATTTATGGTGTTGTGTAAGCCATGTATGTATTATGTGTCTCTACTGATGTGTTTTATGCCTTACTTTCATTTTCCTGTAATTAGGCTGATTTTTAAGTTTCTTGAGTATTCTGTTTAGGATACTGTGTAGTATGATTTGCAAATGAAGATGAATCAATTTGTCTTAAATTAATTGACTAAGAGAAATGGAATCTTGGGAGAATGTTATGTTGATAACTGTGAGGTTTTTGGTGGAAGGAAGGGCTTATTCATTTGAGCAATAACTGTGTGGGATCTTTATACAAATTCTTATGTTCTATTTACAGCTTGCTTTAAAATATGTTAGCAAAAAAACAGCGCACGCATTAGTTTTCACAATTTTTGTTCTTCTTTAGTTATGGGGTCTTTTTAGGTGGTACCTCCAGGTACCACAGGGGGGAATGTGGTGGATTTTTGTGTGATATGTATAACTATGTAACTATATACTCTATATATCTATGTGCACTGAACATATATATTTTAACTTTCATGTAGAGTCTTAAGCACAAGACATTTTGCTTCACCGAGGTTTATTAAGTTGGTACTGTAACAGGGCAGTTAATGTAGGGGGAGAGTTCTCTTGAATAATTTACTTAATAATTAATTAATTTAACGTCTTTAATGCAGCACAACCAAAACAGTAACATTGTAACAGAGATCCTGAACACATCACGATAAAATACCATACAAAATAAACACACACACACACATACACACACACACACACACACACACACACACTTTGAACCCACACTGAAGTGTTTTTAAGCATGTAACCTGTGTATTATATGTTATAAGATTGTGCCACTTGCTGTATAAGATTTAATAATTAGGATTAATGTGTGACCTTTGACCGTGTCATGACCTATTGTGATAAGCCAGAGCAAGGGGTACTCAGAGTCCTGACTGGCCTTTGGCCAAGACCTTGGCTGCTACCTGACCCCAGCAGCTGTGCTGGGCGTGTGGGAAAGTTACCCAGCAGCAGGGGGCAGCGATACTGGTCCCTATATTAGGGGACCAGAGGACGCCCCCAGAGCTTTTTTTCCTCCTGCTGCTGCTACCTGTCCGTCTCTGTGTTGCTCTGCTGTCTGTGCTTAAGGCTGTACATCCCGGGGTTTTGCTTAGCTTGCTTTCTGCTATGTAATTTTCTTGCTAAATGTCTGTATGTATTTTTCCTGCTGTTCATATGATTCAGTGTATTAAACTCTGTTCCAAGAATTCTACTCTTTTACAGAGCATCTTTTTGAGTGTCTTGGTTTTAATTGGATTTGGATCTCCACATCGTTGGTGGGAGAAGGTTATCAGGATGGCTTCAAAATTTGCGACCACAGCACCAAACAGGCTAGGACCGCTTAAACACACAGTCAGCCTATTTCCGTTTGGAGGAGGCGGAGGGAGTAAAAAGGTGGAGCTGTTCACAGATGTTGAGGAGAGGAGACGCGGACAGTACTTTTGGTTTTACTGCATGGAAGGAGCAGAGCGTAGGTAAGATAACAGTGATAATACTAAAGGAAAACTTTGTTTGTATCGTCGGGATGGGGATCGTGTTGGTGTGTAGCCTCGGGGTTACACTGTTAACTGGTAATAATGTAACAGCGCGTTTGTAACAATGACTTTCTGATGTGTAATTAAACAACATTCATTACTTTGACGATGAGCTACGAGATCACATGTAATGAAAGGCCTGTTGGGATGAACTTGTAATAAAAATACATGTTTGGACTCAGTGAGCAGAGAGCTCCGAGTCATCTCAGCAAAACTTTATTATTTATTTTTCACTACTTCCTCTTTCTGTGCGTACGGCTCAATCACGTATTCGGTACACTCAGTGACGTTCATCAGCCAGTTCGGACTTTACAGCAGTTTCGACATCGTGGTACTGAACTGTACTGCCTGGGGTCTCGCCGAGGGAAAACAAAGAGGGAAACAAGACACCTCTGCCCAGCGTCCTGCTCACAAACATTCAGTCTCTGGACAACAAACTGGACGAGCTGCGTGTTAAACAGGACATCAGGAACTTCTTTGGCGTTCACAGAGACATGGCTGGAGCCCAGCGTCCCCGACTGTACCGGGGGACAGAACGAAGGACTCAGGCAAGAAAAGGGGAGGAGGTGTGTGCTTTATGGTTAAGTCTTTGTGGGCTATGGATGTGTGTATCTTAAAAACGCACTGCTCTCATACCCTCCAGCTGCTGACCTTCAGTTCTCCTGCAGCTGTTTACATCCCCCCACGTGGTGATAAAGCTATGGCTATGGACGACCTGTATGACGTCATTAGGCGTCGTCTTCCAACACATTTCCTTCCCTACAAGAGGTGATCAAACACTGGATCACTGCTACACTCCATTCAAGGACTGTAACAATGGCCTCCCCCGTCCAGCTTTGGCAATGCAGAGCATTGTCCCACACTGCTGCTGCCTGCATACAGACAAAGGCTTAAACAGGACAAAACAGTTTCCAGGGTCATTTACAAATGGGACAGTGAGGCTGAGGGGGTCTTACAGGCCTGCTTTGAGACAACTGACTGGCAGATATTTGAGAATGCAGCTGATGGCAACATCAGTAAATTCACAGACTCTGTTATAGGCTATACTGGAAACAAGCATGCAGCGTTCAGTCCACCGTGTCTCTTGCAGATGAGCTCAACAACTTCTGCGCTCGTTTTGATGCAGAAAAAATAAAGCAAGACCTTTTTCCTCAGGCGGGCAGTGAGGCTGTAACCTTAATACTCGAAATAGAAGATGTGAGATGGTCTTTCAAAAAGGTCAATCCTCACAAAGCTCCAGGACCAGACAGCATCCCAGGCCGGGTCCTCAAAGCCGACCAGCTGGCAGGGGTGTTCACCAACATCTTCAACCTCTTCCTGAGGCAGTTGCTGGTTCCTACTTCATTCAAAACATCCACCATCATTACTATCCCAAAGTCCCATCCCATTAGTGCTCTCCTGTCTGAATGACTACCACCCTGTTGCACTGACATCCGTCACAAACAGGCCCCAGGTGGTGAGAGTTGGTAAGCACACCTCCTCATCACTCATCCTAAACACAGGAACACCTCAGGGATGTATGCTTAGCCCCCTCCTGTATTCCCTGTTCACACATGACTGTGTTGCTAAACATAGGCCCAACACCATTATCAAGTTTGTGGATGACACAACCATCATAGGCCTGATCACAGACAATGATGAGACGGCCTGTAGTGGAGGTGATAGCGCTGTACATGTGGTGCCTGGACAATAACCTGTCTGTCAGTGTCTGCAAAACAAAGGAAATGATAGTGGACTACAGGAAATGACCAGTTGGGGAACACCAGCTCATCCACATCAACGGTGTAAAGGTCGAAAGGGTCAGCAACTTCAAATTCCTGGGAGTCAACATCACCGATGATCTCTCCTGGACCCTTCACACGGACGCTGCAATCAGGAAAGCTCCCCAGCGACTCTACTTCCTGAGGAGGCTGAGGAAGTTTGTCATAAACGCCAACATCACCTCAAATTTCTACAGGTGTGCGATCGAGAGTTTGCTGCATTACAGTCTGGTACGGAAGCTGCTTTGCCAGCAGCCGCAAATCACTACAGAGGGTGGTGAAGGCAGCAGAGCACATCACTGGCATGAGGTTTCCTGCCATTCAGGACATTTATCTGTAGCGATGCCTCTGTAAAGCACACAGCATCATCAAGGACCACAGCCACCCAGCACATCAGCTCTTCTCCTTGTTACCGTCTGGCAGACGTTACAGGAGTCTGTCTGCTCTGACTACAAGACTCAAAAACTGTTTTTACCATCAAGCCATTTGACACCTCAACTACAACATCTGAACACACACACACACACACACACACACACACACACACACACACACACACACACACACATCACACTTCATTTCTTATCATACTGTCTGTGTTTCCAGCTTTATCAAAGAGGAAAATCTTCAGCCTAATCATCAACTCCTGTCTCCTGGATCCAGCTGCGACAAAGCTTTCAGGCTCCTGTGAGTGAGTTCCTATAATGAGTAATCACCCCTGGGTGCTTAAAGAAATCTTATCCAGCGACTCACACCCAGTGCTGATCATGCTGATTACAATAACAGTGTGTTATTGTGTGTGTGTGTTCAAAGATGAACTTTTATTTCCAGATAACCAGCTGATGACGCTGCCTGACATATACTGAGCTGTCAGAGCTGCTCTCCACATCAGCAGAGAGTGACACTGACAGTCTGGACGGTGTGTTTGATCGACATCATCGGATCATGCAGAGACAAGGAAACATCAAAGAACAAAAACATTATAAAGCGAGGCATTTAAAGCTGAATGATTTGAAACAGGAAGCTCAAGATACTCATTTGTACAAGAAGTACCTCTGCAAAGACGACATCCCTCCGTACCCCGGACCTGGAGAGGTTTCACTTGAGTTTCATGTGTCTCGGCTGAAGCACGACACATACAAATTAGAAGAGATCAAGAATGACGGAGGCTTCAAGGATCCAAACAGCGGCTCAAAGGATCCAGACAGACTGTCCCTGGTGTGGTGGAGTCTGGCTGTGGCACCAGAGGAGATCCAGTCAGCTGAGAGGAGGCTCCTGGAGGAGACCTTCCCAAACTGGACCGAGGAGCAGGCCCGGCGGAAGCAGAGCTTCCTGTGGAAGTTCGCCTCGTCTCCAGCCTTCAGTGAGAAGTCCAGGTATGGATCGTACCGCTTCACCTTCACGGTGGAGGAGGTGCTGGAGGCCTACAGCGAGCAGGTACGGACTCCTTCAGTGTGAATTAACATTAATTAACTCAATGAAGTTTTGTTTTTTAAACTTTTTAAACTTGATTTTGTCAGTGTAGCACCTCAGACTGAAAAAGCTCCCTGACTACATGTAATCAATGATTTTCTGTTTTTAGCTGGTCAGCTTCACCTCAGTGGAACATTTTGTGTATTATATGTTTGACTGAGACGTCTGTACAAAGTCCCGGCTCACTGATGAAGTCCGGTGTAGTTGGTGTGAATCTCTCAGCAAAACATGTTTTTTTTTCCAGTTTTGCTCCGGCTGCCCGCCCGTCATGCGTGTTCTCAGGACTTCATTGTACAGACAGGAAGTGATGTATGCTGTGCTGGTCCACAGCTCAGACAGTGATTGGCTCTTCGCTGAGTATCCCATCCTGCCCGACGCTCCGAACACTGTCTGTGCTTACAGGGACGGACGCTTCACCTGGAGGCCCGAGGCCATGTGCGAGACACACAAGTAAGAAACAGATGTTACAACACGCGCACACACACACACACACACACACACACACACCCCCAGAATCTGCAGATTTTCTTTATATTTACTGAAGTCAGACAACATTCGGTGGATGTTCCTGATCCTTTAAAGACTGTCAGCTGATTCAGACGCTGCTTCCTCTCAGATATGTGCTTTTACAAAGACGTGACAAAAACCTGATGGAAGCTTGGGGACTGATTCAGGATCCACAGTATTATGTTTGGGACCACGTCGCCATCGCCCTGCATGTGGAGGGTGGGCAGGTACCTTCACTGCTCCTCCTCCTCACACACCTGCAGAAACATCATGTGTTTAAACTTCTTGAAGCTGGAGGAAGCTTTTTGATTCTTGTCTTTCTGAGTTTTTGTTCTTTGTGTGTTTCTGCCAGAGTTGGTGTGTTTGGAGGTTTGATGAATAAATGAACATGTTTACTGTAAATAAACTAAACGTTTCAGTTCTGTTTGAGTTTCATTTTGTAGGTTTTTTGTGTAAAAATGTTGTCGTCTTTTTCTCTCTGTTCATTTTCTTTTCCAGGTGCTGAAGTTTGATTCTGATGATCTGAGGAAGAACCTCACGTTCTGTGAGCCTGATGCTGTGACAGTCACACCTGAATCTGACTTTCAACATTACGAGGATGCTCAAAACCTGGTCGCTCGTTTGTGGCCACTGAAGAAGGAAGTTTCACTCCAGCAGAGAATCAGAGGTAACAAATCAATAATCAATAACAGGCTGAGTTCCTGCTTTACCTCCTGACACAGCCGATGAGCTGTGAGCTGTAAACGTCTCCTAAACTAACCTTCTTCATCAGCAGGCTCTACAGACTCTCTGCGGTGAGACGACGCCCTCAGTCTGAGCTCTGCACACTTTGATCTTTTCTTTCATTTTGAATAAATCAAACATAGAGCTTCATGTTGGTGTGGTTTAAACTCCTGACTGTGCACGTTTTTAATATTTTATATTGTTGTTGTCATTTTTCATCACCCTGAGGCTGTCTTTGAGGTTTCTCCACCTTTATTCTCCTTTTTCTGAGCGACTGCAGCATCACCGGCTGCACAGTGAACCATGGTGGAGGTTACACAGAAGGAAGCAGCCGAGAGGAACGAACACAGAAAAACTGTTTGACGTGACTTTTTTATTCGATTAGTTTATTAAAGGTTTATTACATGAATTTCCAAAGTGCGCAGCAAAAGACCAAAGACAGATAAAACACACATGATGAGTATAAACATGTGATTATGTGTTTCACTGCACTCTGTCCTGTCTGTGTGTGATGTGTTCATGTGACTGAATCAAAGACTAATTACTTTGTACACACAAAAAGTGGACAATAAAGTTGTTTTGAATATTTTGGCTGTTTTCCGTGTTCAGGTGTCTTCACTGCTCCTCCTCCTCACTCTTCACACACCTGAAGCTTTTCACATCAGATCATTTGTTGCTGTCTTTGTTAAATCAGTCCAACATGTCACTAAAAGTGCTCCGAACGACCATCGATTCCTGATTCTATCAAATGTGACGTGTAACGCCCTGTGGTCAGAGATGGTATTACACCCACACTGAGGTTGAGAGAGGTGAAGCACATCAGCAGAGTGTCTGATAGATGACATTCAACTAAAATGAAAATAAATCTGTAACCTGAAAGGGAACCCAGAGGAAACTGTTCCCAATCTTTCATTTAAACCATCATTTATTTCAACAATAAATATAAAATAAAAAACATTCCTCCTTCAGGTCGTCTTTTTCACTGGAACTAAGGAGCCGAGCTACTACTGAAAAACAACCTTACACTGAACTACAACCAAAATAACTGAATGTAAATATGAGGAAACCAACACAAAAATACTTCTAAAAAGGCACAAAACTGCAAACACTGCAGTAACATAAGACTCAAACAGAAACTGAAAGTGCAAAACTGCTGATCTATCCAGGATCGTGATAATCTGTTATCAGTGTTTCCTGACAGCAGATTTTGTTCATCTCACAGGCTCCTACATCTGCTTGAATGTGCTTTTAAGACCAGGCAAACGATCAATATCAGATGACCCGATTGATGTGACGTAAAGGAAGCTTATAAAAACTGTGACAGAGCTTTGCTGCAGAAACACAGAGCTCTGCCAAAGAGGAGGGCTGAAAGACGTCACGGAGCTGAGAGCAGAACATCAGCAGAGACAAAGATTATCTGCCTGTAAAAGACGAACATGGACAGCAATCCTGCTTCACCCTGTGAGTTATTTATAACTTTTATTGTTGTATAAGAAATCTCAGGTTCATATAAAGTTTTAATAAGGAGAATATGAGGTTTTGTATTCATTACATTGATGAATTCATTGTTTTCAGGCAGGTGATTTCTCTTTGTGAATGTGTTTGTGTGTGTGGTGCTAAAACTGGTCACTCTCATTCTGTTCTATATTTATTTGACCTCTGCTTTCCTGTTACAGCCAAATGTGCTGTAACGCAAAAACTGAAAAGCTTTTGTGACAACAAAGCATAAAATCCAACAGGTAACAACCAAATTAACTGTATTTAGACAGCGTTAAAATGAAAACTCTTTCATGTCTTTGTGAAAATTTCAGGGAGTTTTTATTCAGACTGAAGCTGCTCCACCATTACAAGCAGAAAGAAACCTGAGTAGATCTCACAAAACAGACACCTGAACATTAAAGTCAATTTATTTGTTGCTGTGCAGGTGTGTGTTATGTGCAGTGTTGTAGATGTGTCAGAGGACCTGTATATGTAAAAACCTGCTTTACTCAGCACTCATTGGTCGGACCAGAGAAAAAATAAAAACTGTCTTGGCTGCATCTCAGAAGGCTGCAGTGGTTTGATGCTGACAAAATCTGTCTTCCTTAACAGGAAGAAACCTCCATCAGAAGCAGGCTCAGGGAGGGGCGGCCATGTGCCGTGAGCGGTTGGAGTTGAGTGGAGGAAGACAGGACAAGGACACACTGTAGAAGAGAGCCAGAGATCAATAATAAGGAATGATTAAATGCAGAGAGGTGCATAAACACACATCTTTGTCTCCCTCCCCTCAGAGGGCGGGCCCTCCCTGAGGCTGAGCTCATTGCTGAACAGAAAGTGTTCTGTGTGCATGTTATCAGCTACTGACTCATGGAGGAAAGTACTGATATCAGTGAAAGGAGTAGAAGGAGACGTGAAACAGCTGGGCTTATAAAACTGCTGCGTCATCTGTGTCGCAGTGATATCATTTCATGCTGATGAATGATGCCACCCAGAGGTGTGATTAGAAATAAAGTGGATGTGGAATGCTTCTCTTTGGAAAACCTCATCGATGACATGTTGATCTTCTTCAGCAGATGCAGCAGACGAACATCTCAGGATCGTGATGGTTGGGAAAACTGGAGCTGGGAAGAGTGCAGCAGGAAACATCATCTTAGAAAGAAGAGTTTTTAAATCCACTTCAGCTTCATCTTCAATAACAGCAGAGTGTCAGAAGGAAACATCAGAGTTTGGGGGTCAAACACTGGCTGTAGTTGATACTCCAGGTCTGTTTGATACCAAACTATCTCAAGAGCAGGTGGTGAAAGAGATCAGTAAGTGTATCTCCTTTGCTGCTCCTGGTCCTCACGTGTTCCTGGTTGTGATCCAACCAAACAGATTTACCAAAGAAGAACAAGAAACAGTGAAAATCATTCAGAAGATATTCGGAGATGAAGCAGCACGCTACACTATGGCCTTGTTCACCCACGGAGACAATCTGGAAGCAGATGAAGTCAGTGTAGAAGATTTAATCGATGGAAATAAAGAACTCAGTGACTTCATCAGTCAGTGTGAGGGAGGATATCATGTTTTTAACAACAGAGAAAAGGATCCCTCTCAGGTCAAAGAGCTGATGAAGAAGATCAACACAATGGTTCAGAGAAATGGAGGAAGCTGCTACAGCAAAGAGATGTTTGAAGAAGCTGAGAAAGCAATAAAAGCAGAAATGGATCGACTCCTGGAAGAAAATCCAGAGATGTCAGAAGAAGAAGCCAGAAGACGGGCAGAAAGAGAAAACGAGTACATCAGGGCTTGTGGGATAGGGGCGAGCGTTGGAAGTGTCTTAGGCCCATTGGGAGCAGCAGTGGGAGCAGCAGTGGGAGCAGGAGTGGCAGCTGTAGTTGTAGCACTGAAACATGCATGTGCCATACAGTGAAGGTGAAGAATGAAGATTCATCATCTACATATTTCCACCTCAGAGTTGGTACATATGAGTTGGTATGCAGACGACTCAGCACTATACTCAAAATTAACTCAGTGGAATAGAACAGAAATATATCCCACTATTATAAATACACAGCATTATATGGCCATATCAGACCTATAATGGAAAAATTCTAGTTAACCCTCACATGTAGATTTAGGTGGTTAGAACTTCACTGCATGATTTTGCACAGCTATGCATGTTTAGATGGCTGAGAATAAAAGAGGAGCTGAGACGCCCCAGAGTTGACTGTGAACTGTGATGTTTGATGTGTGTCTGTTCTCCTGTGAGTAGTAAGAAATACTTTGACCGCAGCTCTTTCTGTGTTGCAGACTTCAGTTACAAAATTCCACGACAGAATGCAAACAGCTTGTTGATTGGATGAGAATCTTGGAGCTGCATGAGCAAATGTAACTATGTTCACTAATAAAGGTCATGTTTTCAGTGTGTTTCCATTTATGCATAAATCAATACACTTGTGATGTAAATGAGTATAGTAATGTAAATGTAGTCCTCTTGCATACTGAATACAGCATTGTTCGTGGCTGTATGAGAGCGAGGCTCTCCTGCTGGTACAGCAGACATTACTGTCTCTTCATGCTGGAGGTGGGACATAAATTCCCACTGTGGGCGAGCCCTGTCACTCTGACCAGCTGCTGCTGAATGTGCTCCTTGTGTTTGGACCACACAGTGTGTATGAACAATAAAGCTGTGCAAAGTTCTCAACACAGTGTTTAATACTAAAATCATAGCATGAACTTCATGTAACACACACACACACACACACACACACACACACACACACACACACACACACAGTGTTTTAACCTTTTGTGACCATATAAGTGTTACAATGGATGATGCTTGTATTGACTGAATAAAAGGCTGCAGGGAAACAGGTGAGGAGCGTTCAGCTCCTCGAGCTTGGTTCTGACCAGCCTTCCCTTGCTAGCAAGAAAAAAACCAAAAAATGTTTCACCATTTGTACCAATGACTGTAGAAAACATGGACGACCTCAGAGCCAGAACACCTCTATCGCCCCCTCCTATTCACCCACACTTACAAAGCAATCTGACCATACCTGAACTGATTTACAAATGCAAACACCCATATCTGAATAAATACTGATCATTTAGACACAATTTATTAAGTTCAGTTTCATGAATTGGATGATTTTGTCTTTCTAACAGCTTTCTGTGCACACAGACGTCTAAAACTACAGTAACATCCAGCTCACTCACTCACAGCTTGTTTAATGAGTTGCTGCTTATTTAAACCATAAATCAAAGTGCTGATCAAATAGTTTGATGTATGGTCAGAATTCTTTGTATTTGTGTGCCCGTGTGTTTGTCTGGTGTGTATTTGAGTTTGTGTCTGTGGTGCAGTGGAGGAGGTAAGCTGTCAGGTGTGTTAGATAAGTGGATGGCTGTAGGAGACGAAAATGGATCCCAACATTGTGAGGGAGTTTCTGGAGTTTAAACTCCAACTGGTCTCCTGAAAGGTTTCCCAGAAGAGAGATTCATAGTCAGAGCTGAAACCTTCAGGATAAAGGGCGAGCACAGCATCTCCTTTCATGTGGATGTCTCAGTGTAGTTTTCACTTTTCATGTTGAATCTAGATGGAGACCTGTAACATGAACACAAGCAGGGAAAATATGCTCTGTCCTGCCAAAGAGGCCAGTGATATTTTTGATGTTAGCCAACAATGGTTGAGCTGATTCAGTCAAAATGAGCCTCAAACACAGGTTGTTTTTTTTCTTTTCTTTTGTCTTTTTTTGTTTTTCTATGTAACACAAACTATCTGCAGCTGTGCTGATTGTTCTCAACAGCTGGAATAAATTTGTGATGATGTTTTTAGTATTTTAATGTTAGTCTGTTTGTCAAAAGGTTGCTCAGTGTCCACAATGCCAGCGTCCGCAGTCCAATATTAAAGAAACACTCCAATAGAGGTCATTTAGCAGTATGGTCCTGTTAAGAGGGAGTTTTTCCTTCCCACTATCACCAAAGTGCTCATACGGCGTCATGTGATTGTTGGAGTTCTGTTTTCTCTGTATTATTGCAGGGTCTTCACCTTACACTGTAAAGCCCCTTGAGGCAATTGTTATTTGATACTAAAATAAATAAAATGAAATTGGAATATTTATGTGCATATCCTCATTGTGGCAGTTTTCAGATTTATTTGTCCTTTGTTAGGGGCGATCATGGCTCAGGAGTTGGCAGTTTGTCTTGTAATCGGAAGGTTGCAGGTTCGAGCCCCGGCTCCGACAGTCTCGGTCGTTGTGTCCTTGGGCAAGACACTTCACCCGTTGCCTACTGGTGGTGGTCAGAGGGCCCGGTGGCGCCAGTGTCCGGCAGCCTCACCTCTGTCAGTGCGCCCCAGGGTGGCTGTGGCTACAATGTAGCTTGCCATCACCAGTGTGTGAATGGGTGGATGACTGAACGTGTAAAGCGCTTTGGGGTCCTTAGGGACTAAAAAGCGCTATACAAATACAGGCCATTTACCATTTATTTATCCAGGTTAAAAATCTCATTGAGATAAAAAATGTTATTTCCAAGAGAGACCTGGCATCAGGGCAACAAAAGTCAAAATACATGTACCACACAAGTACATAACATTTAAAACAAATACAATATCCCGTACGAACCTCATCTGAGAGGAACACCACATAGATCTTTCCCTGGGTAGGACACAACTTGAACAGAAATAAACATCTTTATTTTAAAGATATAGTTAAGATACAAACACAGACTTCAGGTCGGAGTTGCATCCTATTTGATAACTTGGCTCAAAAAGACAGATTTATCTAAAATCTATTAAAGTCTGACTGCACAGTGTGGTTGGGTTTAAACAGAAAGCTGAGGAGACGGAAGAACATGGTTGAGTTATTTGTATATTTGTAATATTTCTTGCAATAGGTCAGTACTGAAGCTCATCCTGAAACATAAGTGATGCAGATCATCAACATATCACCATCATGTTCATTCACACACAGTGTTGCTCATGTTAGCGGATATCTGGATGCTAGCTAGCTTTTTACCTTTGACGAACGGACACGAAGCTCTCAGATCTTTGGCGACTGCTTGGTTTTTTCTCCACATTCGTCCAAAGTTTGAAAGCAGAAATTGTAAACAGTGCCACAGGAGTCACAGTGGCCACAAATATTTTTTACCTGTAGTGATTTAACAGTTACATAGAGAATGAATGGGAAACTAAACCAGTGTTTCTCAAACTTTGCCCCCTAGTGGGACATGGAAGTACTGTAGATGGGGCTCAGTAGTAACAGAAAGTCTGTTTGAAATTTCTATGTTAAGTTATATATTTATTTAAATATATATATATTTTTTTTATATAAAAAACAAATATAAACTGGTAATAGGAGGTGGTTATTTTGTGATATTACTCATTACTCTGATTTACATTTACTGATCTACTTTTGAAGTTTGTGTCCCAGTGGCAGGTGGGTCACAAACTGGCCTTAACACTGTGCAGCCTGGGCAGCATTAGAGTTTATAGTAAACAGCCTGTGTTTTAAAAAAATGTTTATTTAATACATTTAAAAAGAAAAACTCTTTCTTATATTTTGACTACAGTGAAGATTTTGGATTGGGGGCGCTCTGCGGTCTGTTCTGGTGTTTAAGTGGCCACAGCACTCTTGACTTTGGGCATGGCTGAACTAAACCGGGGTTTGACTCCCCGACATGGAGATAAACCTTTTTCTCCTTCCTAAATTCTGAGGACAGTGCAGAACCTCCTGTTACCAGGAGAGTGACATCTCAGTATCAGGGCACAAATCATGTGCAGCTCCTGAACCATCGCAGCGACTGAGTTTCCCTGCTGTGTTTTCTTCATTGTGTGTGTGACCACAGGAAGCAGGAGTAACTCATCAAAATGACAACACTTTTTCAGTTTGTGATTGAAGGTCTACACTGGGGAGTAAATCAGGATGTTACGACCCGGCTCGAGGCCGCAACATAAAACAGGAGACGAATAGCAGAGTGTAGGTAGGAAGAGGTTTTATCTTAAAATGGAACACCAGGTTGGCTAAAATGGCTGGTGCCACCAAGGCAAAAGCAAGTGAGCTCCCCAGAAGCTTGCCTCAGGTATGGTTTTATCCACACCTGACTAGGTGTGGCCAATTAGCACCAGCTGAACACATTAAGATGATTAGGGGCTGTAGAGGGACGTAACACCTCCTCCCTCAAAAGGGTTCCTCTAGGACCCCTAAATTTATTAAAAGCCCCTCTGAAGCCTTCAGGTCCTTGACCCACAAACCTGGAATAAAAGTAAAAGCTAACAGAAGCACAGTGTTCACACTATAGTTGGCATCTGTAAGCATGGATGCCCCTGCATGAGGATTTGAAGTTGCCACACTGAACACACACAAAAAGTAACATGTGACCAACACAAAGGAGCACAACAGTCCCCAACCCAAAACGATTACCTGACCTACAACACAAAACCAAAAGTAGGAACAAATAATCACAAGTGATCTGTTGTCTCCACCACACAAACAGTCACATACAAGTGGCCCTATACCATAACAAGTTACTTTAATCCAAAAAGTTCAGTAAAGCAAGCACACTAGTGACCAACCACAAAATGGAGAGCTATGGCCACACAATGATCACATCAAGGGTGACTCAGCACCCCTCAGTGTTATTGCCATCACCTGGCCAACAACACTCACAAGTGATCCAACAAAGTAGCCATATTCCCCACAACACTAAAAGTCACAGCACAAAACACTCACCTCACAAGGATCTCATTAGCATCCATCAACACTGACATATGCACACACAGTACACACTATGCCAACTTAAAAATGGTCTACCTGCCTCAGCTACAGACCATAATTACTGAATGGTCTCAAACCTCCTGCCAAGTTCGCTGCCACTGATTTACTATGAGCAACTCCCAGCCTAAAAGGCTAAAAACAAAACTTGACCTGTCTAGTCTTCAGTGGTGTACCGGGCTCGAGGCAACTTTAAACGCAAACTCAAGGGTAGGCAGCAGACCAGGGGTACAGTCTCCCACCAAACCCTGAAGCGTACCCCCACCCAGGATAACCACCAAACACAAAAAACTAAAACAACAAAGCAAAACAACAAACAAGTGCTTCGATGGAAGGGCAGCACAGCCACCCAGCTGAAACACACTTACTAAAGGGATGTTGCTCAATCACAGTGAACACCATCACTCACCCACTTAAAAGTCAAACAAACTGATATTCAGACTCCACTAAAATGTCCAAACAATCCCGGACGAGCCCCCACTTATGTTACAACCCGGCTCGAGGCCGCAACATAAAACAGGAGACGAATAGCAGAGTGTAGGTAGGAAGAGGTTTTATCTTAAAATGGAACACCAGGTTGGCTAAAATGGCTGGTGCCACCAAGGCAAAAGCAAGTGAGCTCCCCAGAAGCTTGCCTCAGGTATGGTTTTATCCACACCTGACTAGGTGTGGCCAATTAGCACCAGCTGAACACATTAAGATGATTAGGGGCTGTAGAGGGACGTAACACAGGAACATGTTAAACTAATTTAACAAAGAAATAAAAATGAGAGTTTCAGATAATGATTTATTATCTGTGAGGGAGTGAGGGATCCTCCTCTGGAGACAGATTTCATCTTTATTTGCTGATGAGACACATTTTTACACACAAAACCTGGAAGCATAAGGAGAAGAACATAGGAACAGAAAAGGGAAAAAAGACACAAGGACACGCACATAAACAGACACACAGAGGACAAAGACACAAGGGGAACCTACTAAACAAGAAACTGATCTTAACAAATTAAGCAAACTAACTTTGTGTGATTCAGTCCCATGAAAACAGTTTAGCTCAGGATAAACAGGTCAGCTTGATATCATTTTTGTATTATTTTTACACAGCAGAAGTTACCTGTGCATAAAAATAGGTGGTAGAATCGTCCTTCAAGGAGCTACTTTTTTACTTTCTTACTCTGAGTACATTTCAGTACTTTTTCACTTTTACTGAAATGTTCGTTTAACTGTAGTATCTGTACTTCTACGTACAGAATGTGTACTTGTGCCACCTCTGGTGGTCAGTCTGTGGTTACTGAGGTTTTTTTCATCCCTAAAATTTAGTACACAAAAGAATCTTTTTTTTTCGCAGGTTCAGGATCTTGGAGTAAATAAAAGAAAAGTAAACTCATGAATAATAGATAATAGAAAGATAACAATCTGCGGATGGAAAGAAAAACAGACACTCGTGTTTCTCTGTGGCCGTGGGCGACAGTCAGCTGATTTCAGTTTGGAGGAGGCGGAGGAAAATGGTGGAGCTGTTTACAGATGTTGAGGAAAGAAGACATGGATGTTACTTTGGTTTTTACTGCATGAAAGGAGCAGAGCTGCGTTCAGCTGTTGTGTTCGTAGGTGAGCAAACACTGATGATAATAAAGGAAAACTTTGGTTGTATCCTCAGGATTCGTGCTGGTGTGTGTGGCCTCAGGTTTGTCCTGTTAACTGGTAATTATGTAACAGCAAGTTTCAGCTAATGACTTTCTAACAAATGACTTTCTGACGAGTAATTAAATAGATTACTTTGACGACGAGCAACGAGATCAAAAGGAATAAAAGGCCCGTTGGGAAGAACGTATAATAAAAATAAGTGTTTGGACTTCAGTGAGCAGCACAGACGGAACCTCAGGGATGTGTGTTAGACTGTTAAAGCAGAAAGTTCTTACTGGGAGGACACAAATCCCTCTGGGCCTGCGCCAGGAAACCTTTGTGTGAGGTGCCGTGAATAGTTTAATCTGTAAACATCACACAGAGTTGTTAACACTTTTTATTAGTCTTTGAGTGGGTTTGCAGTAAGGTTTTTTGCAAGCATGCACGAAGTCAATAAATTAGTGTTTTTTAAATTTTAAAAAAAAAAAAGGTGTGACAGGGGGAGGGATACTAACGCTGTCGCTGTTTCACTGTTACTTTGATATTTACCATAAAACGTAAACATACCTGTGACACTCACACAAACCCACACCTGAGCCTTCATATGTGATCTGTCCTCATTCGTCCTGCGCTCGTTTTCTAATCATATTCATTGGACAGGTTACATAAAGATACTGAGGCGTTAGAAACAAGGAAAACAATGTTGTTTCAGGAAACATGAAACTCCTGCAGCTGTTGTTGTCATTTCAGAATTGAAACAAAGAGAAGAAATGTTTCCGCCAGTTTCGAACTGGAGACCTTTCCACTACACTACGGAGACGCACTATTTGTCGTGAAACTGTCACATCATGTCACAGATGTCAAACTGAGGGTGACAGTCACTATCCCTGCAGGTGTGTGTATTTGCCTAAAGGTTTTGTCAGAGCGCTGGTTTCTCCTTATAGATCAAATCAAACACACTGAGAGCTCCTCACCTCTGCACAGCAGCGTGGACTCTGTGAATCTCAGCTAATAGCTGAGCAACTTTCTTTGTGTCTCGTCTCCGAGTTATTTTAGTTTGTGATATTTGGTTTTATTGAGAGATGTTTTTCCTCTTTTTGCTGCTGGTCACTTCTCGTTTCCTAATCATACTGTCTGTGTTTCCAGCTTTATCAAAGAGGAAAGTCTTCAGCCTAATCATCAAACTTAGAAAGAGCGTCTGCCTCCTGGATCCAACTAGGACAAAGCTTTGGGGCTCCTGTATGTGAGTTCCTATAATTAGTAATCAGCCCTGGGTGCTTTAAGAAATCTTATCCAGTGACTCACACCAGTGCTGATCATGCTGATTACTATAACAGGACTTTAATTTATTGTGTGTGTGTTGAAAGATTAACTTTTATTTCCAGATAACCAGCTGATGGGCGTCTGGGCACATGTGCCTCCTCTCCCCGTCAGCACAGAGTGACACTGACAGTCTGGACTGTTCACTGGTGTTTTGGATCTGGATTCTTCACCTGATCATGCAGAAACAAACCAACAGCAGAGGATTTGATGAACTTTTTAAATAGAAAGTCAGGATTTAAGGCTGGAAGACTTCAAACAGGAAGCACGGATATATGGTTTTGGAAACCAGTAGCTTCATAAAAACATGCGTCCATACCCTCAGCCGGAGCTCCGAACAGCAGCTCAAAGGATCCAGACAGACTGTCCCCGGTGTGGTGGAGTCTGGCTGTGGCACCAGAGGAGATCCAGTCAGCTGAGAGGAGGCTCCTGGAGGAGGCCTTCCCAAACTGGACCGAGGAGCAGGCCCGGCGGAAGCAGAGCTTCCTGTGGAAGTTCGCCTCCTCTCCAGCCTTCAGTGAGAAGTCCAGGTATGGATCGTACCGCTTCACCTTCAGGGTGGAGGAGGTGCTGGAGGCCTACAGCGAGCAGGTACGGACCCCTTTAATTTAAATTAACATTTACAGAAGAACTTAATGCTGTTTTATTGCAGGAGACAAACTTTCATGTGGCACTCTGAGTTTGTTAAAGGAAAAATGTTTTTAAACCGCTCAGTCCGTCCATCACATCAGACTGGAAGAGAGCAAACTGCAGAGACAAAAGTCACGTGACCACTGAGGACCTGATACTGTCGATCTGTGGGGCCACCACCCTGGATCAGCTCTGTCCTAATCTCTGAATCTTACCCAGAGTTTAGATGGAGCCGGTGTGGGTGAGGGGACTCGCCCAGCACTAACGTCCCCACTCCAGGTGTGGACCCACCGAGACCCCCAGGGTCCTGAGTAACCAACCAACCACACCTGCTAACAACAGCTCCCCTCTAGGTCGGTGCATTTGGTAACTAACTGGCTTAAATTTCATGGCTCTGTTACTTTTAAAGGGCTGGAGGAACCTGTAAGAGCTATTTATTTGACCTTTACTGTTTCACAAAGGGGTAAAAAGGACATTTGCACAGTTTAGACTTTAATTGCAGCATATTTCATTAAAACAATTTAGCAGGAGCAAACAAAACAGTCAGAATATTAATCAGTCAAATCACTTGTATTACAGTAATCTAACTAACGTGCTCTGAGCTAACGCTGAATTTGTTCTGATGTTTGGAGGAGAGAGGCTGGAAAGAAGAGCACAGCTGGATCCAAAGATGCACTTATCCTTGTGTTTCGTGCTGGGTTGAAGTCTTCTTGATTCTTTAATGCAGCAAAAATGACCCAAGAAAATGCAAAAAAATACAAAAACCAGTTTGAAGCCCACAGTCTTGGGTGGCTGCCCAAGACTTATTGCTGTAATTTGTGACTGAGCTACCCAGGCTGAACCTTCAGAGGATGCAGGCATGAGAGGAAGTAACCTTTCAGTGCGAGGTCTGTCTTTGAATCATTTCATTGATCACATTTTCTTATCGTTTTTAATATTTAAACTAAAACTTGCTCATTTTTAACATACCTGATATATTCTGATCAGTATTAAGCAATTAAGATTAATTATCAGCAGAATCACACATGAAGCTGTTTAACACTCAGTACCATTACTTTTACTCAGAATCATGTATTATGATGGAGACGCATTTCTTATCTTTCACATTCCTGCAGTCACACTCAGACAATCTGCTGAGGTTGAAGCTGGATCACATTTACACACACAAGATCCACAGATTAGAACAGACATGTTCTCTAATCAAACTAAACATATTCATCAAACTTATGGTTCAATCTTTGATTAAGAATGAAGATTTACTAGCAAAAGCACACCAAGGTAAGCCATTGTAAATAACGGCCATTATTTACACTATTTTGCCAACTGTCTGGCACACTGTCACATGTGAAAACTGTTTTAGATAATTAGTTCACTTTGCAATCAGCCTAAGCACTATAATACAGGTAAGCTGTGTGTGTGGAGTACAATGGAGGGAGCAGGAAGAGTGAGAAGTAGAGGAGGCCGAGGAAGAGGACGTGGAGGTGAAGAAGTAGGGTGAAGAGGACAACAAGGAGCAAGAGTAGGACGGGGAGGGGGGAGAGGAGGACGAGGAGGGGGGAGAGGAAGGGTAAGAAGAGTAAGAAATAGAATTGCTGATGACATCAGAGCTACAATAGTGGACCATGTGATCAACCATGGAGTGACCGTGAGGGAAGCTGGCCAACAGGTTCAGCCTAACTCGAGCCGCTACACTGTAGCAACTACCAGAGCAAGTGTATCAACAGCTGTGGTGGAGACCAAGAAGTCGGAAGGGAAGGTGACGTTAATCTCCACATAGCCAAGGTATGGAACCGCTTGGCCATTCGCTCCTATCTCCAAGAGATTCTTCAGAGGTTGTATCTCTTGGTCAGAGAGATAATCATGGTGGAAGGAGTGAGAGATGGTGGTTACCTGGGACCCCGTGTCTAACAGGCAGTTGAATACAGTCCCTCCAATTGTGACCTGTGCTGTACTTCTGGTTCCAATGAGTCCTTTAGGCAGTGTGATGGAATGTCCATTTTGCTTGTGACTGGGATATGGGTTAACTGCAGCCTCTCTCTGTCCCTCCACAGAGACTGCCTCTAGTTTGATGATTTGTTATTGCTGTCCCAAGCCTGCTGTCTTTTTTCAAGTTGTTTCTTCTTTTTCAGAAGAAGTGTCGGGTTTGGAGGGTTGGCGCATCCTGCTGACATGTGCCCATCCTCTCCACATTTAAAGCAGTAGCCTGCTCTAGGCCGGGAACTGGTTGCACTGCTGCTGGGTCTTGGTTGTGCTGATCTGAGTTGAGGTGGTGCTGGCTTGGAGGATTGAGATTTCTGTGAGAGAAGAGCAGCCATTTGACTCTGCAGTTTCTGCATCTGTTGCTTCAGCTCATTAATAGCCTTGGTGTCTGAATGGCTACAAGCACATGTGCTCTGAGAGTGAACAGCGGCATGAGGCTTGGATGCAGTAAAGTGCTTCTTCATGAGATTCTCCTTGGCCAGCTGTCTACCCTCCTCAGTTCGAAGCAGTAGGAGGAGCTCTGCAAAACATGGGGGATCACTCCTCAAGTTCTCCAACTGTAGTTTGTTAATGATATCGCTATCCCAGCATCCTCGACAAAACTGCTTGAGTAAATGTTTGTTGAAGTCTGAAGACAAGATACCACCTCTTTTCATCAGTGTTTAATGTGAGTTGTAAACATTGCAAAAAAGCAGAGGGTTTCTCACCTGAATCCTGTAATGTATTCAGGAATTGAGCAAACAACTCCTCTCCATCTTGTACTGTGGCGAAAGCAGAATCCAACACTTTTAAATAGATGGATGGAATTGTGTTTGAGCCCAGCCCTTTCACAACATTTGCTGCCGGAGGTAGCAAACTTTCAAGGATGCGACGAGTGATCTGTAGAGGCGCTAAATTTGGATCTGCTAATAGCAGTTCCATGTGAGATCTCCAGGTCTCATAATCAGTTTCGTTGGCTGGTTTGGGAATCTTCCCAGAGAAAGGACGAAGTCTGAATGCAGGTACGGTGTCTGTTTTTACAACATGCTCCACCACTACCTTTTGTATTTCCGGGGGGTTGATTTCAGTCTGTGACAGTGAAAATCTTTGTGGATGTGGCAGTGACCCCTGTTGGTCAGGTGAGGGATTGCTGGTAGCTGTCCCAGGGATTGCGGAGTGTCCAGACAACGACCCCTGCTGGCCAGGCAGAGATGGTGCAGGCTCCACAATTTGGACTGAGGCTCCCTCTTCTAAGTCACCATCTTGTTCCATTCCTTCCAGATGCTCACTGATTTGTCCCATCATTTCCCTCAGAATATCTGGAAAATCCCTGCCGCTGCGGAGTGCAAGTTGCTTGAGCTCGCCGAGGTAATCTGCAGGGGTCTGGACTCCCGCTGTGGCTGTGCATTCCGCGGCAAGCGATTTTACACAAAAAGTCAAAGCAGAGTAATTCTTTGACTGATGAGTATATGGGAAAAATGGATTAAGAGCAGTTAACACAGAACTATCAACGTATTCAACGATCAGGTTTTTGTAAAACACGCTAGTCAAGTCATCCACGAAAATAACCTTTTGTATACGACCGTATTGTTTCAAATAATCAAGAATTTCCTCATCTTTCTCAGTGTTTGTGGCACCAGAAACAATGACGGAATGTGCAACATTGACCCCACTTTCCTGAATAAACTTCATTTTCCCCTTGTCGCGGACCTTATCAAAACCACAGGAAATACCAAATATTCAATTAAATCAAATAACACAAAAGAACAGTCATTCACACATCAGGCTCCTGGCTGGCTTGCCACGTGTAACGCAAAGTTATTTAAGGGCTAGTTTTATTGCAATGGATGAGTTTACTGACTGAGGCGCAGAAGAAATAGTTCTTTATGGAGCCTAGATGGTGTGAATGATGAGACCAGAGAGAGAGAGAGAGAGAGAGAGAGAGAGAGAGATGTACCCTTAGGCCCCCTCCTCGATTCAGAGATGGTCTTTCCCTTTTCACGTAAATGGCCTCCTTGACTCCGCGCTCAAACCAGCGTTCTTCCCTGTCCAGGATGTGCACATCCTCATCGTTGAAAGAGTGTCCACTGGCCTGGCCTAAGGGTACATCTTTCGCCATCTTACAATGCTGTGATTGCAGCTATTCCCCAACTGGGTCTTGGTCAGTGATTGTTGATCAATGGTCATGGAATTTGCATAATTATGATTAAGGAACTGACCTCACAGCCCATTGTTCCCTCAGTGGGCTGGTTTCAGTCATTATGCAAATGTACTGTTTATAAGATTTGGGGAAACCTGCAGTCAGCTGAGACTGAAGAAGTCACTTGGATGAGTGACGAAACGTTTCTCCCACAAAACGCTACGTCCAGATGAACAGATTCAGCTTTTGGAGATTAGCTTGTTTATGTTATGCTAACATAGCTGTGTCGCTAGCGGTCACGTAGCACATTATTATATACCAGCTAGCCAAACTTCAGTAACCCTACAAACGTCACTGCTGTTTAGTTTTCTGTCTTCATTTATGTTGGAAGTGATAGCAGAGCTGTACGTTTGAATTTTTTTCCAAAACCCCGCAGTCAGGACATGCTATATTGTATTTAGATAGAAGCTAGCGAGCTAACTTCCTGCTAACTTCTAACGCTGTTAAATGTCATAAATTCCATTTTCATGGATGCCTGGATGTTAAACTCAATTGTTACACCTGGTAGAGCAGAACACTGATCATTTTATTAAAGATGAAAGACTTTAGACAGTTTTTCAACTCGCAGTAATGCCACAGTGATCGTTTGATATATGGACCTGCAGCGGAGTTTAGGCCCAGACACGGCCAGTGACGTCAGACTGAACAACCGGATAGGGCTTTGGAGCGTGATGTCACGGGAGGTGGGCCACGCCCCCTTCCGCCATGACAGTAGGCCAGACAGAGGGTACAGCTTCAGCTATGGTTCGTATATGTTGTGTTGTCGGTTGCAACGTTAGATCACACGATCGTGAAGGCAAGAAGCTGGATAATGGGCTCTCTTTTCATCGTTTTCCATCCTGGAGGCAACGTGAGGGATACCATGTATCCGATATTACTAAACAAAGACGTCAGGCTTGCATTGCAGCGGTGAGACGAGCGGATATCGAGTTCTCTGCAATCCCCAGCTTTTTGTTGGTTTGCTCTCTGCATTTTCTTTCCGGTGAGTTCTAAATTAATTCATATCACTCTTAAAAGGCTTTTAGTGTTATTTTCAATGTGCTGAGGTCATAGATAATGAGATAAAACATGCTAATGTGTGATGCTGCAGAACCACGTCATGTCACCATGTCGACTGAGTAGCTTATGATTTAGCATTATTGCAGGCAAACCAGCATATGAAATGGATGTAACAAATCCAGACTGGCACCAACACTGCACATGGGCCTCTAAAAACATACTAAATTGCTCTCATTGTACACTAATCCGCACATAACTTCCGTGTGCTGCGTGCAGAAGTGATCGATGAGGATCTGACAGAAGACCAACAACAAAATCACCATGTCATGGAGGCAGTGGACAGCAGTTGTGTTGGACAAGTGGAGGTTGAGGTACCAGCTGTAAATGTGGACAGTGGCGATCGGACAGACAGCATCACGGAAGCTAAAGGGCAGACGAAGGATTGTGTGTGCAATGAACAGGGCAGAGCAGAAATAAACACAACACTGCTTGATAAGATTGTTAAGGTTTGCTGTGTTTTGGTGAATATGTGCCCCAGTGTGGTTGTCAAACCAGCGCCAAATGAAACTTGCTCTTGTTGAGTATTCATAAAGCTGTTGTGTTGCATGTGTAGTTCATTGTAAATAATTGTACTTTGTGTGAAGTAGTTTCAATAAAACAGAAAAGAATAGTATATTTGTTTGTTTGTTTTTTATTCTTGATCTGTTCACAAGTACTTAGCAAGTACATAAAAATGAAATGCAAACTATTTACATGGCAACACACACCATCAATCTTGAACCACAAAAAGAAACATTACAGGCTATTTAGAGCAGCACGTTGTTTGGAGAAGTATTTCCCAACAAGTTCAGGAAGACACACTTTAAGAAAGAAGTCTTGTGCTTGCTTTAAACGTGGTTCCCAGAAATCCACATCAGGGAAGATGCGTATGACAGAAGGTCTCTCTGTGTCCACACAACGAGCTCAGTGGTTGGTGCTGGTAACAAAGATTTGTGTTTGTACCTGACAGTAGTGTATCCAGTAATGGTGACAAATCCTCCAGCGTTGCAATAGGAATCTGCCTTTTTTGCGATCGCCTCCTTTTGCCTCTCAAAGGCAAAAGGAGGGTGTGTTTATGTTTTCATCAAGACCACATTTTTGGGCAGCTGCTGAGGAGAAGTCAATGTTATGTGCAACCTCGGGCTGTATCTTTGTCATATTTCCGGGCAATACCCAATATGCTGGCTCATCTGTTACAGCTCTGATGC
The DNA here is from genome assembly GCF_001858045.2 of Oreochromis niloticus. NCBI lineage: Eukaryota > Metazoa > Chordata > Actinopteri > Cichliformes > Cichlidae > Oreochromis > Oreochromis niloticus. The sequence goes on along the minus strand of NC_031975.2, from coordinate 34,663,218 downwards.
CTCTGATATGCACTGTAGCCTCGACTTTAAACAAAAGAGCAGCAACATGGGTGCAGGTCTCTGCAACTCCGGCCATGCATGTGCAGTGAGCAGCCTCAACCCTCCCATTGGTGCTCACAATGACCCATGGCTGTAATGCAGTTTCATTCAGTCGTTGTTAGTGCAGTACCTGAAACACACAAAAACCACTTTTATTAAAAGGTCTGTAATGAACCAAGGCTAATATAGATGGGTTGGCTGTACGTGCAAATCAAAAACTGTAACAAGGAAGTTGTTTAGAAAGTTATCAAGTTCAAACTGACTTACCTATGTCTTAACAACAACGCACTCGCAGCGTGGAGGCTTAAAGATGGACAAATCTTGCACCCAGCCGTTTGTGAATTGGATGTGGGCCTCCAGGGATTTATAATTCTTAAACTGGTTTGCTGTGTATGGGATATCAGGATAGGACAAAGGCGGTAGGTCGTCTGGGTTTCCACTCCACTTCCTTATTTCATACTGGTCCACATTACCGATGCACACAATTTTTTCAAAGTACCGTCTCTTGGCGTCTGGGCGCAATCGGTCGCGATACAGCCCTTTGTCTTTTGCGCTGATTTTGAGCATGTTTCTGGCAGTCCCGATTCCAACACTCCAACACTGTGTGCTTGTTTTGCTTTCTGGCATACTGACATCGCGCCGCGATCCCACAATGCACTGCGGCGTGATGTCAACTCCAAAGCCCTATACTACCATGGAAAGCCGTGGTCAACTGAGCTGCAGCAGAAAGCTGAGTTCTGTCGTTTTTGACCGCGATAGTGAACACTGAGCAACGCTGTCGTTGTTTCACTGTTACTTTGATATTTACCATAAAACGTAAGCATACCTGTGACACTCACAAACCCACACCTGAGCCTTCATATGTGAGCTGTCCTCATTCGTCCTGCGCTCGTTTTCTAATCATATTCATTGTTCAGGTTACATAAAGATACTGAGGCGTCAGAATCAAGGAAAACAATGTTGTTTCAGGAAACATGAAACTCCTGCAGGTGTGGGTGTGTGCTGTTGTGGTTGTTTCAGAATTCACCTTTAAAAAAAACCAAACATTGAAATTAGTGTTTCCGCCCGGTTTTCGAACCAGGGGCGTAATAACAACTACACTACGGAAACGTACTTTGGCGTCAAATTGAGCTTCAGTTGTAGTTCTATTCCCTGCAGGTGTGTGTGTGTGTGTGTGTGTGTGTGTGTCTATAGGTGCGTGTGTGTGTTTGTGTGTCTACAGGTGTGTGTGTCTATAGGTGTGTGTGTGTGTGTGTGTGTGTCTATAGGTGTGTGTGTGTGTGTGTGTCTACAGGTGTGTGTGTATATAGGTGTGTGTGTGTGTGTGTGTGTGTGTGTGTCTATAGGTGTGTGTGTGTGTGTGTATATCTACAGGTGTGTGTGTGTGTGTGTGTGTGTGTGTATATCTACAGGTGTGCGCTGGTGTCACAGCTGAGCAGCTGGTGCATTTCAGATGTGAACCCAAACGCAGAAACGGGAGAACAGAGCTTGAATTCCAACAAAAGGCGAGCCTTTATTTGGCTGATTGCAGGTGGCAAAACATGAAACTAAGAAAACAAAGAAGACTATGAAACACAGTGAATACAAAAACCTGCAACACTCTATGGCTGTGTCCCAATTCAGGGTATGCACGCTTGAAGTACGCACACTACGCGTACTACGGACGGTGCGTACTACAAGTACAGGAAGTGCGGAAGTGAGAGGCTTGTGAAATGGGATGGTCTAGCCTTCGTCGCGCTGTTCAGGTTGCCTAGCAACCATGATACTAACCGCGAGAAATGTTTCAAACAGCTTTGTGTGACAGAAATGAAGGAGAAAAATGTTTTGTTGGTCATTCATTTTTGTCATGACATCACTTTGATTAGTTGAGACCACAGGACTGTAAAACCTGATAGTTGGGCTTCATTTCTGTACTGAACAGTCATTTCAAGATTAGTTAGTAAATAACAATTGGCTCATGTTGTTCATGAGACTAAAGTCATCACTGTGGTAATGTTAATATAATATGGACAATATTATATGTATTGTCAGATTATATATATATATATATATATATATATACAGTTAAGCCCATAATTATTCATACCCCTGGCAAATTTTGACTTAAAGTTACTTTTATTCAACTAGCAAGTTATTTTTTGACTGGAAATGACACAGGCGTCTCACAAAAGATAATAAGATGATGTACAAGACGCATCATTGTGGAAAAAAAATATTTCTCAGCTTTTATTTACATTTGAGCAAAAAGTATCATGTCCAGAATTATTCATACCCTTCACAAACTGTCACAGTCTCTGGGAAAATCCAAAGTTCCATACCATTCCAAATAGTCAAAGCTGTTCTAAAGCATCCTAATTACCCTGATTAATTGGGAATAGCTGTTTTGATCAACTCAACAGGTGAAAAACAGCAGCTCTCTGCAGGTGGTCTGTGGACATTCATGGCTAAGACAAAGGAACTCAGTGAGGACCTGCGGCTGTGCATTGTGGCTGCTCACAAGTGAGGAATGGGCTACAAGGCCATATCCAAATGTTTTCAAGTTCCAGTGGCTACAGTGCAAAGTATTATTAAAAAATACAAGATGTTCCGCACTGTGGAAAATCTCAGAGGACGTTGTCGGAAGCCAAAAGTGAAACCTGTGCTGGCCAGGGGATAGTGAGAGAGGTGAAAAAGAATCCAAGGATCACCACCAAGGCCATTCTGGTGAATCTGGGCTCTGCTGGTGGCAATGTCTCAAGGCAGACAGTCCAACGGACACTGTTGGGTTCCACGGATGCAGACCAAGGAAAACGCCACTTCTCCAGGCACTTCTAAGGCATGCCAAAGCTCATTTGGCCTTTGCAAATGCTCATCTGGACAAAGAAGAAGGTTTCTGGTCTTCAGTGTTATGGTCAGATGAAACAAAAATTGAATTATTTGGTCACAATGATGTTGGCATCATTGTGATCATTTGGCATAAAAATGGAGAAGCCTTCAACCCAAAGAACACCATCCCCACTGTCAAACATGGTGGTGGGAACCTAATGCTTTGGGGGTGTTTTTTAGCCAATGGACCAGGGAACCTAATCACAGTAAACAGCACCATGAAAAAAGAGCAATACATGAAGATTCTCAACAACAACATCAGGCAGTCTGCAGAAAAACTTGGCCTTGGGAACCAGTGGACAGTTTAGCACGACAATGACCCAAAACATACAGCAAACGTGGTGAAGAAATGGTTAGCAGACAACAACATTAACGTTTTGCAGTGGCCTAGCCAGAGTCCTGACTTGAATCCAATTGAGAATCTGTGGAGGGAGCTAAAGATCAGGGTGATGGCAAGAAGACCCTCCAACCTGAAAGATTTGGAGCTCATTGCTAAAGATGAATGGGCAAAAATGCCTGTGGAGACATGCAAGAAGCTGGTCTGCAATTATAGGAAGCGTTTGATTGCTGTAATAGCCAATAAAGGCTTTTTTCTATTGATTATTGAGAAGGGTATGAATAATTCTGGACATGATACTTTTTGCTAAAATATAAATAAAACCTGAGAAATATTTTTTTCCACAATGATACCTCTTGTACATCGTCTTATTATCTTTTGGGAGACACCTGTGTCATTTCTGCTCAAAAAAGAACTTGCTTGTTGAACAAAAGTAACTTTAAGTCAAAATTTGGCAGGGGTATGAATAATTATGGGCTTAACTGTATATATATATGAGCTTGAACTCTGGGTCAAAGATGCAATAAGCAATTAATTATATTTCCTATCACCTTAAATCTTCAGTCAAAGACAAGTATCTCTGACAGTGTATATACAGATGTATTATATATAAGAGACAAACATTGTTCTTTCAATATGTTGGCATTACTAAATTTGGCTCAATGCTTACATATATGTGTAAAAAGCAAATGTACGAGCTGTGATAACTGTTGGTGATAGAATGAAGATCAGACTGATATATGAAATATTCCTTTATTGGGTGAGAAAATCAGAGCATGTCATAACTGCTTTAAGTCATACAGAATAGATATCAGAGCCTTAAACAGGCTGACTTCTGCTAAATGGGTCAAACTGGGCAGAAACTATACAAACACATAACATCCTTATAGAATATGATGTAACACTATAGATCAACTTACCTCAGAATATATAAAGCATATAAACAATTACAGCAATATGATGCAACAAACACAGCAGTGCTACTAATCCAAAATACTCAAAGCTTCATAGAACTGAAACAAACATTTATTTTTAGCTCCATCCTGCTGCTGATACATACTTTAGGTTTCTGAATATTAAACTTGTTGCTGCCTTTCATAGTGTGTAACTTGAAGGCCCTGAGTACTTTCTCCCACAATGAAAACACTGCGATGATAACATTATTTGAACATTACCTAATAAGACTGATTCAGGACAGATAATTAGTTATTCTAAACTTTCCTAGCAGTCCTTCACAAACAGGGAACAGTCTGTCTATTCTCTCCATCTGTCAGCTGCTGCTGGCTCTTCCTCCTCCTCTTCCTCACACACTGCTGAGTTTGTCCTGGTGGATCATCAGGGGTGCAAAGCCTCACAGATGATGTGCAGCAGTGGGTCCCTCAGTTTGTCCTCACTCTGGACACTTGCAGTTGTCACACATGGAAATCAAATGTGTGATAAGCTGCAGGATTCAAACACAAGTGTAACTTATAAATACATGTTCATACTTTTATTCCACAATCAGAGAGAAAGAATCAGAGAGAGAGTGCAGGACAGACAGACAGGTGACAGTCTCAGGTGTACACACTGCTACAAAACAGCACAAGAGAAGGAGGATTTAGTGTTTGTGTTATTACGAGTGCTAAACAAGAAGAGTTCCCAGATGGTACAGTGGACACATGTGTGACTCCTGTGATTAAAGCATCTTTCTTTCAGCTTAACGAGTGAACCGTCAGCTCGTTCAAACACACGTTAAAGTCCGTTTGGCTCGACACCACCGAACAGAGGCAGCAATATAACATAGCTAACATTAACAGTGCAGTGAATCCTGCTTGTGCCGTCATATTCAGGACTGCAAACCGAGCAGCATCACTGACTTTCAGCTTGTTGTGTTTGTGGATATATGACTGACTTTAATTATCCATAAAATCATCACATTCTCTGTAAGATTAAGGTCGACTATATATATATTTAGAAGTAGAGGCTTTAAAACCAAGTTACCGCTGAAAGTACAAACATCGCTAATGTCACATAACTTTGCCGACATGTGGCCAACAGTAATGTTTTAATGTTCTTAAACATTCGCACATAAATAAGTGACATAATATTCAGTACTTACTTTTGACAGTTCACTCTTCAGCCGCTCCCTTCTGCCGTATTTTGCGGCAAAATTATCCACACCCACCGCCGCGCTATGGATTGTGGGATATATGGGGCCACGAAGCGTGCACCGGACCACGCTTGATATTTGGGGAAATCGACGGCGCATTTGGAGTATGCATTTGAAGTACACTTTGAATTGGGACAGCTGTCGTCGCGTGGCGGTGACGTAATCGCACTTAAAATGCGTACTTCAAGCGTGCAGACCCTGAATTGGGACGTTGGTCGTTTATCAATGCCTAAGTACGCGAGTACGTACTCGCGTTCTCGGTGAGTACGTACTCGCCGAGAACGCACGGAGTACGTACCCGCCGAGAACGCGAGCACGGACTCGCGATATGTACAATTGGAACACCTGCGTACGTGATGATGTCACAGGTCCGGAGTTTTTACTGCCGTCCCCTCTTAATTTAACTGTGAGTAACATGTTATGAAGCTTAACTTTAATCACAGCCAAACCGGTTTACTCAGGAACAAATAAAACACTGAAATAAACCAAACATTAACATTTAGAAGTGATCTAAGTGACTTATATATCATTTTTAACCTCAGTAGTGAAACCTCTATTAATAAAAATAGTGTACATGTACATACGTGTACATACCTTAATAAAAACAAGCAGGTGAGATGTTAGAACGCTTTTATTTCTATTCTAGTGGACACTCAATACTATAGACAGCTGCTTTAACCTGAGTAGTGAGAAGTCCGCGAGCGGGGGGGGGGGTGAAAACGATGTGCCGGGCCGGGAGTCCGCTGTTGAGTTTTGGACGAAATGCATTCTGGGATATTTAGCTGTCCCAAGTCTACACCGATGCATGCTCGATAAAACGGGCGGAGCGAGAACACATCCGGGACTTTTTCGCGTTCTCGGCTTGATGCGTACTTCGAATTGGAACAGTACTTGGTCTCCGACTGATGACGTATCACGAGTACACGAGAACGCAAGTACGCATATTGATAAACGCCCACAGCCTATGACTGAGAGATAACAGATGACCCGATGCTGAACACAGGAGGACTGAGGACTTAAATACACACATGAGGTGATCAGGGGAAGTGGAGACACATGAGGACACAGCTGACTAGAATTAAACATAATGACAACACAGGGGAGAGCAAAACTAACCACATGAACACAGAGCGCGTTTATCAATATGCGTACTTGTGCGTACTTGCGTTCTTGTGTACTCGTGATACGTCATCAGTCGGAGACCAAGTACTGTTCCAATTCGAAGTACGCATCAAGCCGAGAACGCGAAAAAGTCCCAGATGTGTTCTCGATCCGCCCGTTTTATCGAGCATGCATCGGTGTGGACTTGGGACAGCTATATATCCCAGAATGCATTTCGTCCAAAACTCAACAGCGGACTCCCGGCACATCGTTTTCAACCCCCCCCCCACCCCCCGCTCGCGGTCTTCTCACTACTCAGGTTAAAGCAGCTGTCTATAGTATTGAGTGTCCACTAGAATAGAAATAAAAGCGTTCTAACATCTCACCTGCTTGTTTTTATTAAGGTATGTACACGTATGTACATGTACACTATTTTTATTAATAGAGGTTTCACTACTGAGGTTAAAAATGATATATAAGTCACTTAGATCACTTCTAAATGTTAATGTTTGGTTTATTTCAGTGTTTTATTTGTTCCTGAGTAAACCGGTTTGGCTGTGATTAAAGTTAAGCTTCATAACATGTTACTCACAGTTAAATTAAGAGGGGACGGCAGTAAAAACTCCGGACCTGTGACATCATCACGTACGCAGGTGTTCCAATTGTACAAATCGCGAGTCCGTGCTCGCGTTCTCGGCGAGTACATACTCACCGAGAACGCGAGTACGTACTCGCGTACTTGAGAATTGATAAACGGCCAGAAAACTCACGATCTATTTCAAAATAAAACAGGAAACTAGACATGACAACACTAAGCCTACAGACCTAAAACACATAATAACCTAGACAAGAATCCAAACATGGAAACCAAGGAAACAATAAATAATGGCTGCTTTTAACCTAAACTAAATAGGAATAACACATGATCACAAAGCTAACATGAGAAGAATACAAAAATGAACTCAGAGCGTTGGGTCAGAGGCCCAGGCTGTGACAGCTGGTTTCTCCTTTCAGATCAAATCAAACACACTGAGAGCTCCTCACCTCTGCACAGCAGCGTGGACTCTGTGGTTCTCAGCTAATAACTGAGCTCCTGTCTTTGTGTCTCGTCTCCGAGTTATTTTAGTTTGTGATATTTGGTTTTATTGAGAGATGTTTTTCCTCTTTTTGCTGCTGTAACAGGGTAACTTCTCGTTTTCTTATCATACTGTCTGTGTTTCCAGCTTTATCAAAGAGGAAAGTCTTCAGCCTAATCATCAAACTTATAGGAGCATGGAAGCTTTGTCCCAGTCCAAAAGACAGATCCAGTGCCTGACATATACTGAGCTGTCAGAGCTGCTCTCCACATCAGCAGAGAGTGACATTGTGTTAAGAGATTTTACTGTTTTATTATACCTTTTTATAAAGTCTATGTTTTACATCTTTAGCATACATATTGCTGCAGTGGAAAATAACCACTTTTGTGTAACCGCTTGTGAAACCTGTTTCAACTACTTTTAGAGAAAAACAGGAAACGCCTAAGGAACTTGAAACGAGAAGATTATGCCATATGCATGAGGGTGAAGACGTGCAGTAGAGTTGTCGAAAGGGGAAGCACGCCTTTACCCTTAACAGAGTTATGAAACTATACATTGTGTAAACTATACATTGAGTGTATAAATAAAGAAGGCGGACTACAGTTGTGTGTGAGTCTCACTCAGAGCTCTCACCCATGTACATGCCTTAAACAAGCTTGTTGTCTCTTTCCTTACTTACTGAAACAAAATGCTCCTGACATATTTTTTGGTCCTTCAGAGCCGGATGGGAAAATAACAACTGTTTTGTTGTGACTCCAAACAGAGATCTACACTGATTCCTGACGTCGTGGGGAGCCCGCACTGAAGTCTGTCGACAGCCCTCTCCAGGTAGAGGAAAAAGTCCAGAAACGTTAAATTCGGGTTCTGGCCAGTGTTTTTATCAGTGGTCCACGGCGGTGGGATTCAGTGGAACGATCTAACGAAACCGGCTGCAGCGACGTTTCAGTAAGGTAAAGAAACCCACACGTATACACTCGCGTAAAACGTTGTTCGCCTATAGCACGGGCTGGTAGAAAAGTGCAGGGATCCAAAAATAGGTTCGCCACCGCACGGGCTGGTATAAAAGTGCAGGGATTTGCCCGCCTGAAGGGCCGGTAGACTGATCCACTAAAAGGATCTGCGCGACTGTATATTAAATGTTTGTGTTTTTTGTGTGTTAAGAGTAAATCATTTTTAACAGCACAGTACGCTGCTGGATTACTCTTTTGTTACTGTCATTTTATTTCCTGTCAGTAGCTAAAGTACTGGTGAGAAGGGAGAAAGGTCGTGTTTCATCACATAAAGCTGACACCGCTCCAGGAATATCTTGGAGTTGAAGGGCGTGTCAACTACCACTCCTAACTCTAATACTAGAGACGGCTCTGCAGTATTGTTGTAATGGGTAACAAAGCTACAAAACTCACTGCTGATGAGCAGTGGCTAGAGAAAAAATGTCCAGGCGCCGGACAAATTAGTGCATGCAGATGGAGGAACCTAAAGAAAACTAAATGTCCCACATGGGAGGGAAAATGTAGCCCCTCCGCATTGACAAAATTAAAAGAAACCCTCCAAGCAGAAATAAATACTGAGAAAGATCCAAAAAAGAAAATAAAACGCTCACAAGAACTGCAATATTTTAAAGCATGGAAAGAGGAGGAAGAAAGGAGAAGTGAAAATAGAGAGAAAAAACAAAAGAAAAAAGAAACAACGTTACAGAAATCACAGCCACCTCCTTATGTGCCAACGCCGTTGGGACCTGAACCACAATCAAAAAATCCATTCACCACCCAAACTAACCCCTATGCTCAAGCTCAAAGCATGTTAAAAAGTATAACTGTAGGTAGAAGCCCACAGGAGGACACAGGAAAAGACCCATACGGGAGAGACACGGGGGGCAGTGTAGATCCACCTGGCCTCTCAGGTCTATTTCCAATGATAGCCACACCCAATCCTAGATATGGACAGCCGACTGGTGGTGAAAATAATGAGCGAGATGAGAATCCAAATATATTTGTTTTTAGACCATGGTCACAAACAGATAGACAGAATGTACTCAAAGATGTCCCACCTTTAAATGAAGGTTTCATACAGTGGAGAGATGCTGTCGAGTTAATTAGAAGACAGTGGTATTTGAATGGCCATGAAATGCTTCAGGTAATACAAGACCTGTTAGGATTAAAAATGGGAACAGTTAGAGGAGACTTCACAGGATCAGAAGAAAATGGTAGGGCCCTAGGTCCTGGATCTGCTGACTTACAAACTGCCATGACACAGCTGTATGAGCGGATTAGAGTTCGACTGGCTCCCAGAGCAGACTATGCTAAAATAGGAGAAGTAAAGCAGAAGGAAGTGTAGCAGATTTCGAACGGTTGACTGCGTTGTGACGACAGACACAGACTGGCTGGAAACTGGATTTATTTCTAAAACACAAAGTGGAGCAGCAAAATCAGTGTCACACAGCAACAGCACGCCTCTACTCATCCCAGTGTGGAGTCCATACAGCACTGGCTACAATATATAAAAGAAAATACAATCTATCAAAACAACGGTGTGGTTTTTCTCAACAGCCACATTTAAATCAAACGTTATAGTGGGGTAAAACAGAGAAAAAGATGAAGCAAGGTGCAGTCAAAAATAAGCCACTAATAATAACTTATAATATTCAAATTCCCACTAAGATGGATCAAATACACAATACATATTCAAACAACTTTAACTTTTACCAACATGGCTGAAAATGCTATTCAGTGTGCAGCCTCAGATCATGAACTCATTATACACAGAAAACAAAAACTATACATTTACACATACCTAAAACACAAAGTGGAGCAGCAAAATCAGTGTCACACAGCAACAGCACGCCTCTACTCATCCCTGTTTAGCACAAGTAAGGAACACATAAACGGATGGTGTAACAGATAAAAGGCAGTTCCAATTACTATTTTCCTCGTTCAAAGTAATCAAAAACACTTTGGGAGCTTTAAGCCAAAAGAACTAATACTTATTAAAGAAAAATACACCAAATTTAAGCGTATAATTTAATACAGGGAGAGGAGCTACAGAGAGTGTGCCTCACCAGTGTGGAGTCCATGCAGCACTGGCTGGGAACCCCCACACATGCAGCATGTTTACAAGTGGTGTCACACTGATCAATGCCTCACTTCAACAGTGACATGTGGAACCTTAGTTTTACAAAAATTAAATTTACACAATAAAAAAAATAAACTATATACAATACAGTTTTGAGAATGTTCACACTCAGTATATTATATCCCAGCTACATACTTCCCCCTGAACTTCTCAAAACTCATTAGGTAAGGGTGAGCAACTGAGCATTGCAAATAACAATTTGTAACTGTCAGTGATCCGCAAATTTACTACCCGGCGATACATGCAACAAATGTGTCTCCCAACTCATGGGGAGAGTAAACAAAAGAAAGCTGGCCAGACCCCCTAATGTTTACTCGCAAGAGAAAGTGCCTTATACACTATCTTGAACAAACAATATGATGACAGCTACTATGTAATGAATATTACCCTGAGCTTGAAACAATCTCAAAATAAATGTTAACATCCAACATGAAGATCACCTAATATATGGAACAAGTAGTCCTCACAGAAATAGATTCTTGGCAAAGCTGCTGACCACATTGCCTGTTTGTAGATTCCTTTGTGTCATGTTTTGGATCAGCCTATTCACAGGCTTCACCATTCGGCCCACTCTCGTTCTGATCTCACCCACTGCTTTACTTGGGGGCACACTGCCAGGTTTCTTGAGGCTCCCAACCTCACTGGCTGGCTGACTTTCAGGATAACTGGTACTCGGTGGTGCTCTTTCCTCAACTAGGGTAGCGCAAATCCTGCTGCCATTGTCATCATCTACTTCAACGTAAGCAGCTACTTCATTGTCAACACTGTGACTGTCCTGATGCTCCTCATCATCAAACTGCGCACAGATACTGTCCCCAACACTGTCACTCTCTTGGGGTCCTCTAAGAGCTGGGACACAATCATCTGCCATCTTAGCTACCCAGTGAGCTGTGCGTTCAGTACAGTCAACCTCACAATCAGCAACAGGAGATTCTCCATCAGATTGACTCTGCTCCTGGCCGAGTTCTGATTCACTGGCAAAAGACATCTCTGGTTCACCCTCAGATTCAATGGGCAGGAAATTAGCTTGCAAGAGCAAGTTCCTATGGACAACTTTCTCCTGTCCACTCTTGGTATTCCTGATGCGATACGTATGGCATGTGGGGTTCTTGGAGACCACAGTGTAGATGGTCGACTCCCATCTATCAGCTAACTTCCTACGGCCCCGCTCGCCCTTGTTTGCCAAAAGAACACGATCCCCTTCCTCAATGTCAGCACCTTTCTGCTTTTTGTTATACAGGTCTGTTTGACGCTGCTGACTGATTCCGGTGTGAGTTTGAGCCAGTGTGAGTGCTTCTCTGAGGTCATCTCTCATTCTTTTTACATAACTGTCATAATCTGCTACATCATTGTCCCTTGCAACATTGTGGAACATGACATCCACTGGTAACCTGGGGACACGCCCGTACATTAGGAAGAACGGTGCATAGCCAGTGGACTCATGAGCAGTACAGTTGTAGATAAAAGTCAATGTCTGTAGCATTTGAGGCCACTTGTGTTTCTCCCTTGGAGGTAAGGCTCTGATCATATTTCCCAAGGTTCTGTTAAACCTTTCAGTGTGACCATTACCCATAGGGTGATAAGGTGTCGTTCTTGACTTTTGCACTCCAGCTACCTGCAGCAACTCTTGAATCAACTCACTCTCAAAACTGGCACCCTGATCTGAATGGATCCTTTGAGGGAAGCCATAGACGCAAAAATATCTGTCCCACAACTGACGCGCAACTTGTTTTGCCGTCTGATCTGAACACTGGAAAGCATGGGCCATCTTGGTGAAGTGATCAGTCACTACTAAAACATCCACACTCTTGCCTTTGTGATCTTCTGCGGACCAGAAGTCTATGCAGACAAGCTCAAGAGGACTGGTAGTTTTAATACTTTCTAGAGGGGCCCTTCCTTCAGGTTCAAGTGTCTTACTGATAACACAACGTTTACAGCACTTGACATGCTCACGGATGTCATGCTCCATGTTGATCCAGAAAAATCTCTGCCTAGCTAGATATAGAGTTCTGCTTTGACCCTGATGGCCAGCATCATCATGGACACCTGACAGGACTTGACTGATTAATGTGGATGGAGTCACATATTGATGGCGTTTTTTGCCAGTGAGCAGGTCTTTACTCACTCTGTACAGAATACCATCCAGCATTTTCAATTTCTCCCACTGTTTCATTGTCTTTTGCACTTTATGTGACAGGTGAGCTCTTTCTCTACGTGATGGGCGCCGACCACGTATGACAAACGGAATGACTTGAGACAGTGTCACATCTGCTCTCTGCTCCTCCTGTAGCTCCTGAAGTGAGAAGGCAGACAAGGTGTTCTGGCCTAGTGAGGGAAGCCGATCTAGCTCTTGAGACAACCAGGAGATTGCTCTCTGTTTTGGACCTTGGTCCCACTCAGTGTGACCTGTGAAAACTGCGGAAACTTCATCATTAGTCAGGGAACAACATCCTAGACTCTCTGCAGGGGCTAAACACTCAACACTTTGGTGGTTGGCACTGAGCCTGAATGCATCCTGAACTGAGATTTCCTTGACTTGTTGTGACTCCTCTAACAGAGTTGCATAGGGTTCACTCATGAGTCTCTGACTAACACAGTTATGAATGAACGGCTGCCTGCTCAGTGCATCTGCAACGACATTTTTACTGCCAGGAATATACTTGATGCTGAAATTGTAGGGGGACAACTTTGACACCCACCTTTGTTCACATGCATCAAGCTTAGGCTTTGTGAGAATATATGTTAGAGGGTTATTGTCTGTCCAGACTGTAAAGCTATGCCCCTTCAGCCAGTGGCTAAATTTGTCACAGACAGACCACTTTAGTGCCAGAAACTCAAGACGATGGGCGGGATAGTTTCTCTGTGCACGGGTGAGGGCCTTGCTGGCAAATGCAACAGGACGTGCTTTACTCTCGCCCTCTTGGACCTGTGACAACACAGCACCCAAACCGTCCTGTGAAGCGTCTGTTGACAAGATAAATGGTTTGTTGAAATCAGGGTGAGCAAGCACAACGGAGCCAAGGAGTGCAGCCTTCAGGTGTTCAAACGAGTCAACATGTTCCTTTCTCCAGTCACTTGGGCTGAGCCTCCGGAAAGAAGCAGCACCTCGAGCGTTTACTTTTTTCCCTTTAGGAGCAGCAGTCAGGGTGAAAAGGGGCCTGGCAATCTTAGAACAGTCTTGTATGAAATGCTGGTAATACATTACCATGCCCAAAAATGACTTTATCTTCTTCTGAGATGGCGTGACCCCATCCTCCATCATGAGGTCACCCTCTGAAATAGCAGTGATCGCCTTAACCTTGTCAGGATCAGTCGAAACCCCTCCTTCAGTCACAACATGACCCAGAAATCTCACACTCCTCCTAAACAGATGACATTTTTTAGGAGCTAGCTTCAGTCCGTGAGCACGTAGTCTGCTAAACACAATCTCTAACCTCCTGAGAGCCTCTGCTTCACTGGGTGCATAAACAAGCAAATCGTCCAAGTAGCACAGCAAGGTTAGGAAGTTCTGGTCACCAAATATGCCCATCATGAGATGCATGAAGCTTGCCGGACTGTTGCACAGGCCTTGGGGGAGTCTGTTAAACTCGTAGAGCCCCATAGGTGTTGTAAATGCCGTTAGTTTTTTATCCTCCTCTGCCATCACAATATTGTAGAAACCAGAGGTGAGATCCATGGCACTGAAAATTGCATTACCTCCCAGGGCTGCCAGACAGTCTGACTGGTGGGGCAAAGGATGGGCATCCTTGATTGTGCGTGCATTCAACCAGCGGTAGTCCACGCATATTCTGAGATCTCCATTCTTTTTCCATACCAGTACCAGTGGAGACGCCCACTCACTGTTGGATTTGCGGATCAGTTCACGCTCCTCCATCTCTGTGAGCACCTGTCGCAACTTGTGATACTGCCCTGGAGGGACGCGTCGATAGGGAAGTCTGAATGGCCGGTCATCAGACAGGTGGATGCGATGGACAAAATCCTTTGCCAGCCCACAGTCTAGTTTACTCTTGGAAAAAACATCCTCATATCTGTGGATCAGTTGTAGTACCTGTGCCTTCCAGTGGTCTGAGACTTCACAAGAGTCCAGATCTAAATCTTCCAACCCCACCTTCTGCAGGCTGTCACGAAAGCTAGAACAGGAGGGAGAGCTGCTATGTGTGTCGCTACACACTGTCTGGCTCTGGACTTTAAGTGTCTCACCTGGATTTTGATCAGAGGCCACTTCAAGATCTTCAACAGCTACACAAGTGAAGGCATCTGCCACCTTAGTGTTTCGTCTCAGTGTGATAGGTTTATCACAGGTGTTCAGGATTCGAACAGGGACCCACCTATCGCCACTCATAGAAACCACAGTTCTGCAGACAATGACACCCTTCTTATGAGTCTGAGATTTTGGTGGTTCAATCAGAATGGCACTGCCCTCAGAGAGGGGTGATGATGCTGGCAGTCTGCCCCATACAAGGTGTTCTTGCTTGGGGAGTAGAGTCACTGCCTGAGCTAGTTTGACAGTGCCAATGACATCTGGCATTTTGTCACCTCTCCACCTATTAATGCCAGACAGCATATTCAGAAACTGTACTATCTCGGGCGCTTCTGCTGATTCGGGTTTACTCAGGACTTGCCAAAAATGGGGAGACAGCCTGAAGTGTCTGAGAAGGTGTTTGATGACATTTGTCCCCAAAATTAACTGATCTTTCTGACCAGGGACCACTAGAGCGGGCACTCTGAACGTGCAATCATAAACCTCCATCTTCAGCTCACATATACATTTGGGTTTAACCTGAACTCCACCACAGCCCACTAGCATAATGTCAGTGCGAATGTCGCTTAATTCCAGTGCAACCCCAGCGCTCTTTAATTCTTGCTCTGCCTCTTCGCTCAAAGTACACGCCATGGAACCTGTATCAAGAAGAGCCTGCAAAGAGACTTTATCATTCACCAATGCATTCGTGTAAAACAGGCTGTCTGCTTCATCAAGTCTTACTATGTTCTGGGAAAGTACAACAGTACCAGGTGGAGCACACTTCAGGCTTTCTTTGTATACAGTCTGTATGTCATCACTGGGATTGAGGGTCTCACACTCCTCGCTCACACTGTCCCCTCTCAAGTGCAAGCATCCTAGTTTCCCTGGGGACTGCTTTGTTGAGTAATGGGCTCAGTTGCTCTGGGGCAGTCTTTTCTCTGATGCCCAACCTCCAGACAACCTAGACATCTCCTTTCTCTCATGCAGTGAGTGCGTGTAGAGTGTGAGCTATTACCACAAACCTGGCATGAAGGGAACCTGGCTGAAACTGGAGGCTGTGGTTTGATTACGGGAGGGGCAGGCTGGTTAGTGCGCTCTAGCACCCTCTCTAGCATACTGAGCACGCGGTCTAGAGCACTTGAATCTGAAGCGACAACTCCAGCGGTCTTAACCGTGTTATCTTGGGAACACTTTACTGTACCTACTTGGGCATGGTTCAGTTCAAATTCAGGTGATTCACTTGTGGTTGTTGCAGTGGCCACTAGGAGGGGATGTGGTCTGGCAGAGCTCAGACTCTTCTTTTTTACATGGCACTCTCTTTGATGTTCATCAATGGCTTCCTGAACTTCCATTACTGACCACTTACTAATGGGCTTACATTTGAAGACACAGGCGAGGCTGGGATCAGGACAGTTTCTGATAAACATCATGGCTATTTCTGCCTCCATGTTCTCCATTTTGCCTCCCTGGCGCTGTAAGTGCCTATCAGCTGCTTCAGCTGCGATATTAAGTCTCACCCAATAGTCTACTGGTGTTTCTTTTGCAACTGGTTGGGTGGCATAGAAGTCAGCCAATGGTTGACAAGAACCAGGGCTCTCACTAAAATACCGCCTGAGTATGGCATAGATGGTCTCAGGGTTGGTCACCGCACCAGAAGATGAGTTGCTTTTCAAACCCACCCTAACAATGTTTTTAGCTCTGCCGAGGAGATGGTTCAAGATTTCATCCACTTGCATGGCTCCAGACAAACCTCTCTTCTGCAAATACACTTCCATCATATCTATCCACTCATGAACAGAGTACTTATCTGCGTCATCACCTCGGTACATAGGTGGGTCTTTGATATCTTGCCTGACCACTAGGTTCATTTTGGAGAAGTCGAGAGTGGTATCAGGGCCCTTAACTTTGGGAGACTCAGTTGGAGCTGTCTGGTTTGGACCAAGCGGGACTTGACTGGATAATAACCGACTAGCGATTGATTCACCTATCTGAGTCCCCAGCTCACCAATAAGCTCACGTAGCTCCTTGTGTGTGCTGTCATCACTCAAAGCAGGGGTTGAAAACTGGCGCCCACACTGTAAAATCTAATTAGTTCCCAGAACTCAAAAAAATTATGGAAACTCGTTGCCTCAAAAAAATTGAGTAAAGCTTAGCTAAAAATGACTAAGTTAGGACAACGTATTTATTTTGAGTACTCTGTACAAGCTCATTTGTTCCCAGAACTCAAAAAAATTGGATCAAGTTTACGTAAGATGACCAAGTTAGGACAACTTACTCATTTTGAGTACACTGTACTCAAAATGTACACAGCCGTGTTAGTTCCCACAACTCAAAAAAATTATGGAAACTCGTTGCCTCAAAAAAACTAAGTAAAGCTTACTTAGGATGACTGTTAGGACAACTTATACATTGCAAGTCTGCAGTATTAAGAATAACTTGATATTTCTGACTTTCTGACAATACTAATTGTTTACCTACTGACAAACATTTCAAGTTCAACTAAATGAAAAAACAATTTGTGGTACCATGAATATCATTAAAAATAATTAACAACACTTTTGTAATGATGTTAAAATGAGCACAACTTTTATTTTCAAACACAACAAAGTACAACAGCCAACATACTGGACACTGTTCTGCTGAATAAAAATGATATTGCCATCACTGTTATAATCTTACAACGAAACAAAGTCTTAGATGTAATTATTCTGAAAATAAGTTTAGGCCTACCACAAGTTTGTTTTGTACTTACATTACTTATATAATCAACATAAAATATTTATTGTTCTGTCACAAGTGCAGTCTCTAATTTAAACAACACATTCGTTTTTCATTCCAACACAGGAGCTGGAATGTTGTAATATTTTAAGGATGGCTTGTTTCCAGTCCAGGCATTACTGCCTGAATGACTGTCATGGATCGAGATGATCCAAATGTAAGTGCAGAAGAAAGTCTTTAACTTCCCTTAAGTACAGTTGCAGTGGATGTGGGTTGGAGATGCAATGAGCTTGAACCTGCAGGTGACCACCTTCACTGACCACACCATCTGTGACGGAGGACTCATCTCTCCTGGTGTCCTGCAAGCAAACAATCATATTTTTTGGAACATGAACTTAATTGCTTTCTTAAAACATTTTTTCTGCATTTGGTATAAAACAGACTCCAATTTAGACAATCTCAGGCTCCCTCCCCGCCGGAGAGGTGACATTCAATGTCCCAATTGTCAGTCTGGATAGCTGTGACCAACACACAATATTGTCATGAAAGAATAACTTTAAAAAGTGCTATGCAAACATGGGCAATAACTTTCATTCTAATGATGTGCAAAATGATTTGGGCACAAAACAAATTTTGCTGTTAGAAAACTTGCAGACTTCACTATATACAGTGTAGACCCTCTAAACTAAGTTTGGGGGATGTGATCTTTCAAGAAATGCAGACCAAACTGTTGTTGTTTGTTTACTTACACAGCATGTCTTGTAGAATTAACTGGAGTCGAAGCAACAGCATCGTGCAGTCACATCTCAAGTCTAATAACAGAAGACAGGAAAAGATCAGTAAAGAAACAACTTCCCCAAACCAAAGCACAAATAAAACAATAAGTAAAACAGGCTGATCTAAAGTATGATTAAAGTTCGGCCTGGTTAATATAAATGTCACTGACAGTTACTAATATATTGGAAAACCAAAACACTTACCACTGAGTTGATGTCTTTCTGTCCAACAACAGGAGTGCTGGTCCCGAGCCTCAAAGACAATAAGAAGCAAGCAGAGGGAGAAAAAACAGAACATTTTTCAGAAACTGATTTGATCCTTAATGGCTGTGCAATCATTGTAACATAGAGTTCGCTTATGTTGTTAAATAAAGGCTAGATTTGACATTAGTAGATGCCACAGATGTTCTAAAGCTGCCACAAAGCATGAAAAAATAGACGTCTCCGAAAACGTCGGAGCATTTTTGCAAATATGTCATGTCTTGATAAATCGAGCAGATATTTGAACTTTACACAGCTACATTCTCGCCTGAAAATATCTTAAAAGTTTATTTTGTGACCCAGAAAAAGTAATACGTTTTTCAGCGGTGCTCCTCCGCCATTGCCGCGCTTACAAGTGCGCACAGGCTCCGACAACCGTGGCCGACAAATGCGATCCTCTTTTTCACCAGACTACCCTTTCTGGGTCACAAAATAACCTTTTAAGATATTTTCAGGCGAGAATGTAGCTGAGTAATGCTCAAATATCTACTTAATTTATCAAAATATCACATATTTGCAAAAGTGCTTCCACGTTTTCGGAGAGCTCCGTTATTCACCCCCCACACCCACCCCACCCCTAACGGCTGCACCTCCCAAAGAATTTTGTCTGGGCTCTTATCTCACTTATTTATTTCAAACAATCAACAAAAAAATTCACCGACATAGTTTTATGTAAGGTTTTTAAGGCTGTGGTGTTAATTTTTAAGTAACATGAGCACAGCGGCAGCAGCAACGCTAGGCTAACACTAACTAGCTAGCAAGATTATAAACCTGGTGCTAAACTAAGAGAAGCCACAAAATCAGTTTGAATACGAGTAAACATTTACTCACCAAGTCAGTAAAGATCCACAGCAATGACAACAATAATATCTCCAGGTTTGCTCAATATATTCCATAACAAATGCTGGCGCCATGAACATGCGGACTGATCCGGGAGGGAGGAGGACGGTAGTCACGTGGCATTTTCAAAACACATCTTTCATCCTTCCGCCCTGAGAAGCAAAACTTCCAGCTTACTTAGTTTTTCTAAGTTAGGACAACTCAAATTAATCGAGTTTATCAGCATTTTTGCATAAAAAGTACTGGTAACTTATTTAAATTGAGTTCTAATAACAAATTGATAAAAATTGAGTTCAGCCTATTTAATATTTTTAATTAAACACAATATTACATTTTACAGTGCATGAGCATTATTTTGAATAATGTCATCTGATTCTGATGGCTCATCATGAGACATTATGGACCTGTCCCTAACTTCATCTGCCCCAGACAGTCTCCAACCTCTCCCAGCAACTGGTGTGAAAAGGTTAAAGGAGCCTTGGCCCCTACCAGTCATGTTACTCACAGGAAATTAACAATAACTACAAAAACAATTGGAAACAGGAAAAATACGAAAGTGCTTATCACCCAGGAAAATACAACACATGTAAATGTAGCCCAGTTAAACCCTAACACATATATCTGGGAGAAATGTCTATTAACAAAACACTGAGGATTTTTTTTAAAAGGATCCACAAGATAATTTGGCTGATATCGCAGGTGTCAGAAGTGTCCAGCTCAACCTCAGCGATCGGCAGCGGCTGATCAGATGGATCCGGGTCACGGCACCACTTTTATGTAGCAGATTTCGAACGGTTGACTGCGTTGTGACGACAGACACAGACTGGCTGGAAACTGGATTTATTTCTAAAACACAAAGTGGAGCAGCAAAATCAGTGTCACACAGCAACAGCACGCCTCTACTCATCCCAGTGTGGAGTCCATGCAGCACTGGCTACAATATATAAAAGAAAATACAATCTATCAAAACAACGGTGTGGTTTTTCTCAACAGCCACATTTAAATCAAACGTTATAGTGGGGTAAAACAGAGACAAAGATGAAGCAAGGTGCAGTCAAAAATAAGCCACTAATAATAACTTATAATATTCAAATTCCCACTAAGATGGATCAAATACACAATACATATTCAAACAACTTTAACTTTTACCAACATGGCTGAAAATGCTATTCAGTGTGCAGCCTCAGATCATGAACTCATTATACACAGAAAACAAAAACTATACATTTACACATACCTAAAACACAAAGTGGAGCAGCAAAATCAGTGTCACACAGCAACAGCACGCCTCTACTCATCCCTGTTTAGCACAAGTAAGGAACACATAAACGGATGGTGTAACAGATAAAAGGCAGTTCCAATTACTATTTTCCTCGTTCAAAGTAATCAAAAACACTTTGGGAGCTTTAAGCCAAAAGAACTAATACTTATTAAAGAAAAATACACCAAATTTAAGCGTATAATTTAATACAGGGAGAGGAGCTACAGAGAGTGTGCCTCACCAGTGTGGAGTCCATGCAGCACTGGCTGGGAACCCCCACACATGCAGCATGTTTACAAGTGGTGTCACACTGATCAATGCCTCACTTCAACAGTGACATGTGGAACCTTAGTTTTACAAAAATTAAATTTACACAATAAAAAAAATAAACTATATACAATACAGTTTTGAGAATGTTCACACTCAGTATATTATATCCCAGCTACAGAAGCTGAAACAGCATCCGACTTCCTCGATCGTTTACGCCCAGTTTTTAGACAACATTCAGGATTAAACTATGAGGAAGGCCCAGACACCCCGTATCAACAACATTTAAAAAATGCATTCCTGAATGGCCTTCTGCCAGCTGTAAAAGCACACGTAGAGAAACATTGGGTAACCATGA
Source organism: Oreochromis niloticus (assembly GCF_001858045.2). Classification (NCBI taxonomy): domain Eukaryota; kingdom Metazoa; phylum Chordata; class Actinopteri; order Cichliformes; family Cichlidae; genus Oreochromis; species Oreochromis niloticus. Next base: position 34,641,798 of record NC_031975.2, on the reverse strand, counting down.
ACATTGGATTATTGCCTGATGCATTACAATATGCAGAGCACGCTACTCGTGTGTTAAAGAAAAAAAATAAAGGGAACGTTTTTTCTGTGGATCCTGAAACAGGATTCATAGCCTTTGCAGGAGGATATAGAGGCCCAAGACAGGGACAGCAGAGAAACAGAGGAAGGAGAAGAGGAGGTTTTAGAGGTGAAAACAGAGGAGGCGGATATCGAGGAAAGGGAGAGAATGACAGAGAAAGATATGAAAGTGACAGAGAGAGAGATAATACTTGTTGGAACTGTGGTAAAGAAGGACACATTGCAAGGAACTGCAGGAATAGAGGAGAGAAACAACAGGATTGACTAGGAAAGGGACAAGAAGAAGAACAGGCAAAGGATGACATTTTTAATATAGAACAATTAGTTCTAGATTCAGAGCACAAACCTACTATAATTATCTATGTAAATGGTCAGCCTATGACCATGCTATGTGATACTGGTGCATGTAGAACAGTCCTACATGAAAAACCAAAGGGATTGAAATTTTCAGTGGACACTGTAATTGTAAAATCAGCCTCAGGACATACAAATGTACAGCCGCTTACCGTTCCGCTGATACTGGAGGAAAGGAAAAGTGGTAGAAAATGCAAAAATGAGTGCATCTATGACCCATCCTGCCCAGTTAATTTGTTAGGCAGAGATAGTTTAGAAAAACTAAAAATAGGAGTAGTACCTGGTGAGAATGGCATGCACGCAGAGTTAATGCTGTGTGAGGAGGAATCAACAAGCCAATCTCCTTTTTACTGCAAAGGGAATGGTGAGCCCCATTATTACTGGACTTTAGATCTGCCACCATTAGAACCCTTGCAGCGATTAGCAGAAAAATATTTGCCACCAGCCTCTCAACAACTAGCGTGCACAGACTATCATAACACTTTGAGATTTAAACAAAGCCCAAGTCCTGATCCTCCATATGACAAAGAAGTGCACAGACTAGGCCCACAAAGATTAACTTTACAACACCTGTATGTAACTAAAAGCGGCAATGCCGTATGCTCTGTAATACAGAATGATAAAACACAAGAGTTAAACCGAATGGCAAAACCACACGTCTCAGTAGCACGAAACAATGTCACTGATTGGAAACATTTGGGCCATGTACTAACTCAAGTAGAGAGAGATAGATATGAAAAAACTGAGGACACACATGAAGGTTGGTTGCAAGGTCGTAGAACAGGATGTATGAGATACACATTAGGTTGGGTAGTGACAACTAAACCTGCAACACACCTTATTGATTTTGCAGACTCTCATTTATTAAGCTCCAGCATTGAATGATATGCAGTGACAGTGGAGACATACCCTGAGCTGAAACAGCTGCCTGAAACATTATGGTCCACAAGTCAAACAGATGTAGGCCTGATTAAAACAGCAGATCAAGTACGAGTGAAAACAACAACCATGTACAGGCCTTTGAAACCTCAGTACCCTCTTACTTCAGAAGCTAAGGAAGGCATCACACCAGTAATAACAGACATGCTAAAAGCAGGGATTTTAATAAAAACAACGAGTTCAACATGCAACACTCCAATATTTCCTGTCAAGAAAGCAAACACAGGGAAGTATAGACTAGTGCATGATCTCAGAGCTATTAATGAGATAACGGAACAGATACCGCCTGTTGTAGCTAATCCCCACACAATTTTGAATCAGATTACTCCCAAAGAACAATGGTTCTCAGTGATAGATCTATCAAATGCATTCTTTTCTGTGCCTCTACACCCAGATTCACAACACTTATTTGGATTTACATTTAATGGACAAAAATACACGTACACACGTCTACCTCAAGGGTTTCAGAACAGCCCCACTTTGTATGCTGAAGCTCTACGAAAATCAATGTCATCATGTAAACTGCCAGCTCCAGGCCAATATTTGTTGTATGTAGACGATATTCTAATCACCGGAGACACAGAACAGAGTTGCAAAACAAATACATTGACAGTATTACATCATTTAGCCGAGCAAGGTCACAAGGTTTCTCAACATAAGCTGCAACTATGGAAAGCAGAAGTAACATACTTAGGGCACACGCTGTTAGGGCAGGGAAAGAAACTACTAGACTCAAGAAAGCTAGCAGTACAAAATGCCCCCAAACCCCAGACAAAACAGCAAATGATGAGTTTTCTAGGACTGTGCAACTTTTGTAGATCATGGATACCTGAGTATGCATTAAAGGTACAGCCTTTACAGAATATTATTTATGGAAAAAATTTAGGGTTAAAAGATAAAGTAACCTGGTCAACAGAAGCATCTACAGCTTTTGAACACTTGAAAACCGTGCTGCAAACTAATATTGTTTTAGCTTTGCCAGATTATGACAAACCTTTCTATCTACATGTAGATGGAGGAGGAGGTTATATGAAAGCAGTTTTAACACAAACATTCGGTGAAAAACAGCGTCCACTAGCATTCTATTCATTAAAACTGGACTCTGTTGCAGCTGGCCTCCCAACATGTGTACAGGCCTGCGCAGCTGCAGCAGAGGCAGTGCAGAAATCAGCTGACATTGTTTTAGGACACACTCTGATAGTTAAGGTACCACATGCAGTAACCTCAATACTGCTACAAGCAAATCTGTCGTACCTTACGCATGCCAGACAACTATCATATGTGGGTATTCTGTTGTCACAATCCCACATAACGATAGAAAAGTCTGGACAGCTGAATCCAAGCACACTTTTAGCTACACCAAATGATGGTCAACCGCACTGTTGTATGCAGAAGTTAGATGAGGAAACGAAACCACGAGCTGACATTTATAGCACACCACAGCCTGGCTTCCTTGACATTTTTGTAGATGGCTCAGCATCTAAAGATAGTTTTGGTCGGAACTGTGTAGGCTATGCCGTGACAACTAGTGACACCATAATAGAAGCAAAACCATTAACTACCTCACACTCAGCACAAAGTGCAGAACTAACAGCTGTGATAAGAGCATGTGAACTACATAAGGAACAGAATATCAACATTCATACTGATAGCCAATATGTCTACTCTGCTGTACATCATTTTGCCAAGATATGGCAGAATAGAGGTATGGTGACGTCAACAGGACGCCCAGTTCAGCACGGAAGTCTACTTAAAAGACTGCTAGAAGTAATAACCTTACCGAGTAAACTAGCTTTATGCAAATGTGCTGCACATCAGACGGATGTGTCAGACATAACAAAAGGAAACAACTTTGCAGACAAAGCAGCAAAAGCAGCTGCGAACAAAACAGAAAGTGCACTAATAATGGAAACAAACGCACAGATACCAATAGACATACTGAAAAATGAACAAAAAGCAGCTCCATTAAATGAACAAAAGAAATGGTTAAAATGCGGAGCAATTTTACAAGATGACCTAATGATGTGTGACGGAAAACCAATACTACCGAAGTCGTTACATAAAACAGCGGCCCTGGTGACACATGGAGTTACTCATGTGTCAACAGGAGGGATAGTAACTATAGTCACTAAACACTTCTACACTATAAATTTTGAAACTTCAGCAAAAGAATTTGTAAGAACATGCATGACCTGTCAAAGACATAACTCACAAGGGAATTTAAGACCCAGAAGAGGTCATTTCCCTACACCACCTCATCCTTTTCATACAATACACATGGATTTCATTGAACTAAATGAATGTCAAGGCTCAAAATACGCATTAGTAATCATAGATGTATTTTCAAAATGGCCTGAAATCTATCCAGTAAAGAAAGCAGATGCCATTTCAGTTGCTAAATGTCTGTGTAATCACTTCATTTCAACCTATGGCATCCCAACTCTGATAAGATCAGACAATGGGACCCATTTTGTAAATGATGTAATTAAAAAAGTCTCAGAAGCACTAGGATTTAATATCAAAAACCACTGTGCCTATCATCCACAAAGTGCAGGATTAGTAGAAAGAACAAATTGCACAATCAAGCAGAGACTTAGGAAGTGTATGGAAGAAACAGGAAGACCGTGGCCTGAATGTGTAGGCCTGGTAAAAATGTGGATGAGATTAACACAAGGATCTCAGAAGCTCACACCGTTTGAGATCATCCATGGTAGACCATTTCCACTACCTATAACGAGTGAACCTTTAACTAAATCTTCTAGAGAAACCACATTAGCAGAATAGATGACTAAACTGCTAGAAAACAAAGAAATCGTTCTGAATAATAAACTGCCAGAGGACTTTCCTCCAGTGTCTTGCAGGTTGAAACCAGGTGATTGGATCCTAATCAAGGTGCTCCAGAGGAAAAATTGGAGTTCACCCCGTTGGGAAGGACCATACCAAGTGCTTCTAACCACTCCCACAGCATGTAAGATCGCGGAGCGACCATCCTGGATACATCAAAGCCACTGTAAGAAAGTGAGTGAGAGCATAGACTAATAGACGGCGATTCCCCTACCTTCTGGTGATCCATAAAGTGGAGAAAGGGCCGATTGGGTATACCCCGCCCTTTACTTCTTGCTTGTGGTCTACTCATCAGAGGAGCTAGGTGTATCAGGTCATCATGAAGCTGCTTTTGATCTCATTGACATTGGCAGCCCTGGTCGCAGGATGTCTAATACTGCTCAAGAAGAACGATGGACCTCGCAAGAAAAGAGCCTGGACACATGATAATTCACATCATTATGCTATGACACAGGATAACATCCACCCCTGGATGAACAACGCATGGTATCGATATATACATGACAGCACACCCAGGAAAGATTGCTATGTTTGCTCCCATATGCCCCCAACGACACAATATGCCACCTTGTACGCGAAGGCAATGAACATAACTCAGGCAAAGTGTGCCGCAAGTTATGCCAGCCTTGGGTATCAATACCAGGGAATTGTGATCAACAATGGTGAACCTTTCCAGATAGGATTACGAAATGGCACATGTGACGAATGGTTCTGGGTTGACTTGAAAGTGAAGCACAGGAGTAAGGCTGGATCATTCCCAGTCTTTCTCGAAAACAATGGGAATTTGAACCACACCCTATGCTACCACCAAGAGAACGGATCCACGCCAATGGGAAACACCACCAACTGCAAAGCAGTACAGACACACGCTCCTGGAGGACCAGTGAAGAGCAGCAACATCTCGAATGGCACCTATTGGGTGCAAGGAATGGCCTGGCTCTGTGGCCAACGAGCCTATTTCATTCTTCCTAAGAATTGGACAGGTCAGTGCGCTCCCATTTTCATATCTGACCACACTTTTAAAATAACCGTAGACACCACGTCGATAACAAGGAAAAGACGAAGCACCTCAGACCCCAAGCTGCATGATTCCATATGGGGTTCCGATGTCCCAGAGGAATTTAAACTTTGGACTGAAAGACAAAAGGTTGCTCACGCACTTTTCCCATGGGTGGGAGTAGGAAAACACGCTTTAAGAATAGAGACTCTAAATTACCGTTTCGGACTGTTTCTGAATGCTTCCTGCAAAGTCAACAGCGAACAGAACGAAGAAATAGACGCTCTCAGGATAATGGTTATGCAACATCAGGTGGCGCTTGATATTGTGTTAGCAGAAAAGGGAGGTTTATGTGTACTTTTTAATACTACTTGTTGTACGTACATACCTGATAACATACATTCTAGTAACATGACAGATGCTTTAAAAATTTTAAAACAGCTCCAGAACGTGCAGTCAAAGGAATATGTAGATGGAGGCACTGACTGGCTGAGATGGTTATTAAGTGGCTCATGGACTGTTTTGTTATACAAGGGTCTAATAGTCGTAGGAATTTTACTCCTGTTATTTTGTGTATTTTCAACATGCATTCTTCCATGTTTAAGGAAAATGATTACTAAGATGATTTTTACATCATTAACGGCTTACGTTTCAGTATCAATGAATGAACACAATGATGAGGATGATCCCGATGGAGATGATGATTTTGTGTAAAGTGTTGTAATTATTCATAAACTATGGTTCTAATGACGAAGTGATCGAAAATGTGAAAACAAGAGGTCATATTCTGATATGTGTAAAACCATGATTATGTACACTGCTAAATTCGTAAAAACAGGAGGGAATATGTTAAGAGATTTTACTGTTTTATTATACCTTTGTATAAAGTCTATGTTTTACGTCTTTAGCATACATACTGCTGCAGTGGAAAATAACCACTTTTGTGTAACCGCTTGTGAAACCTGTTTCAACTACTTTTAGAGAAAAACAGGAAACGCCTAAGGAACTTGAAACGAGAAGATTATGCCATATGCATGAGGGCGAAGACGTGCAGTAGAGTTGTCGAAAGGGGAAGCACGCCTTTACCCTTAACAGAGTTATGAAACTATACATTGTGTAAACTATACATTGAGTGTATAAATAAAGAAGGCGGACTACAGTTGTGTGTGAGTCTCACTCAGAGCTCTCACCCATGTACATGCCTTAAACAAGCTTGTTGTCTCTTTCCTTACTTACTGAAACAAAATGCTCCTGACACACTGACAGTCTGGATGGTCTTTTTGATCGACATCATCCAAATCGGATCATGCAGAGACCAGGAAACATCACAGAACAAAAACATTATAAAGTGAAGCATTTAAAGCTGAATGATTTGAAACAGGAAGCTCAAGATACTCATTTGTACAAGAAGTACCTCTGCAAAGACGACATCCCTCCGTACCCCGGACTACTGGAGAAGTTTCACTTGAGTTTCACGTGTCTCGGCTGAAACACGACACATACAAATTAGAAGAGATCAAGAATGACGGAGGCTTCAAGGATCCGAACAGCAGCTCAAAGGATCCAGACAGACTGTCCCTGGTGTGGTGGAGTCTGGCTGTGGCACCAGAGGAGATCCAGTCAGCTGAGAGGAGGCTCCTGGAGGAGGCCTTCCCAAACCGGACCGAGGAGCAGGCCCGGAGGCAGCAGGGCTTCCTGTGGAAGTTCGCCTCGTCTCCAGCCTTCAGTGAGAAGTCCAGGTATGGATCGTACCGCTTCACCTTCACAGTGCAGGAGGTGCAGGAGGTGCTGGAGGCCTACAGCGAGCAGGTACTGATTCCTTCAATGTAAATTAACACTTACAGAAGAGTTCAATAAAGTTTCAACTTTTTAAACTTGATTTTGTCAGTAGTTTGTCAGCTCCACCTCAGTGGAACATTTTGTGTATTATGTGTTTGATTGAGACACTAAACAACCAGAAAATCACATAAAAAACTGCAGAAAATGATTTAAATGAAATCATCATTTAAAACTGCATTTTGTATTTACTTGTTATAGGAGCCATATAGAGTGTGGTGATAAGGTAGTGTGTGTATGGTGTTGCATGTCTATTCCTGGGATTGTGGTTGGCACTCCTGTCATGTGTCAGCTGTTTAATGAATGAGTAGGAAATATATTCAGTTGTTTTCATGGAGGATGGGTGAATAGGGAGAGTGTATTTGTGCAGTAAATGCTCAAGAAAATGTTTGGAAACTGGATCTTTTGCTGGTTTGTTTTAGAGTGAGTCACCAAAGAGGCACTCATACTTCAACCTCGAAATGGCTTAATTGGTGTCACTCAAGCCTTTTGGGTTGTCTTTGTCTGATGATCTAAGGAACATGGAAAGAAAAGTGAATGGACTCCACTGAGTTTCTTGAAGACGTTTCACGCTCAGACAAAAACTGGTTCATTCCAAGGACAAAACTCCCACACACAAACTCAACAATGTAGTGTATGCTGTACATTGCGGCGAGCAATGCTCAGACTTCTAGTTTTTTGAGATCCTTCCCAGATGCTTCAACACCCACTCAGGTCTTGGGTCCTTTGTTCCCAGTAAGTCACATGATAGGGTGTGACAAGGTCTCACAATGGGTTCACCTGAAACCCTGGCTGATTGTGGCCTACACCCGTTTTCACACCTTGACTCGTGTGATTAGGCAGAGGATCAATAGGGGGTCCATGACCCTCTTAGGGACACTCCCACTAGGCCATAAATCCTGGGACTCTCCGTCATTCGCTCATAGAACTGAAAAAGCTTCTCGGATGAAAGGTAAACTTAAAGAAGATGCTTTTCTTTCCAAGCTCCTTAGACTACCATGACCCGGATGACTGAGAACCTACAAAGACCAATTTGACTGATGATCCAAAACATTTAAGTGTGACAAATAAATATGCGAAAGAACGGAGAAAAGCACAATTTGTTCCTCTTTCAGTTTTGCTCCGGCACCCCGCCCATCATGCGTGTTCTCAGGACTTCCCTGTACAGACAGGAAGTGATGTATGCTGTGCTGGTTCACAGCTCAGCCAATGACGAGCTCTTCTCTGAGTATCCCATCCTGTCCAACGCTCCAAACACCGTCTATGCTTATAGGGACGGATGCTTCATCTGGAACCCCGAAGCCATGTGTGAGAAACACTGGTAAAAACAGATGTTACCACACACACACACGCACGCACGCACGCACGCACGCACGCACGCACACACACACACACCATTCTATTTAAAAACCAATAAAATCTGAAAATCTTCTCAGACTCTTTCATAATCAGCTGATTTTCTTTATATGTACTGAAGTCCGGCAACATTTGATGTATGTTTCCTGATCTTATGACACTTTTTAAAAATACTAAAGTTAAACTTTGAGGATTCTGAGAGCGTCTGCTGGGAGCTCAGACTTGATTGGTGTGTATGTGGAATGACCCTAATGACCCCACCACATGACCTTTAACACTGTGAGCTCATTCAGACGCTGCTTCCTCTCAGGTATGAGCTGATCCAAAGACGTGAAGAGAACCTGATGGATGCCGAGGAGGTCGCTGGGAACGTTCAGTTTTATGTTTGGGACCACGACACCATCGCCCTGCATGTGGAGGGCGGACAGGTATCTTCAGTGCTCGTCCTCCTCACTCCTCACACGCCTGAGGATTTCCACATCAGGGATATTTTGTGTGTTTAATCATCTTAAAGCTGGAAGAAGCTTTTCTCTCCACTGGAGGAGAATTTTTCTCTTTCTGAGTTTCGCAGGCGACAAATTAATAATTGAAACTCAGATTCTTGTCTTTGCATGTTTATGCCAGTGTTAGGGTGTGTTTGGAGGTGTGATTACTGTCACGAGTGGTGCGAGGATGGACCCAAAAGCCGACACAAGACCCAAAATACACTGAGTTATTGTTTGGCAGGAAACAACGTCACACAGGGAGAGTCACACGGGGCAGGGCCTTCTAAAATGGAGGACAGCAGAGTTAGCTATGGAGCGGAAACTGAGGTGGGGAGTCTGTAATATGATAGGAAAGTTTATCTTGGTTCATGAACGTGAGCAGCAACAGAGGGGAGGAAGGGCTCCGTGGGAGTCGGAGAGTTGCGGGCCTCCAGAGGTGAGGTGATTGATGGTGGAGAACTGGAGGGCAGGCAGGTGAGTTCCATTTCTTTCTAGCTAATTATCTAAAAAATTCTAGAGTCATTGTAAAACAGCTAACTGATCATCTGCAGAGGAACGGCTTACTTGAAAAGCTTTAGGTTTCAAAGCTCATCACAGAAACAGCTTTAGTGAAGGTTACAAATGATACAAATGACAAAATATCCCACGTGTGGTGCTACAAGGGGATTGGAAAAAAAAATTCTTATGGCGTCAGACAGTGGACTCATCTCATGTGCAGTGGGTTGTATCATGTCTATCTAATAGACTCCAATTTGTTCATGTAAATGGAGAGTCCTCTTCACACACTAAGATTAATTATGGAGTTCCACAGGGTTCAGTGGTAGGACCAGTTCTATTTACATTATACAGGGAGTGCAGAATTATTAGGCAAATGAGTATTTTGTCCACATCATCCTCTTCATGCATGTTGTCTTACTCCAAGCTGTATAGGCTCGAAAGCCTACTACCAATTAAGCATATTAGGTGATGTGCATCTCTGTAATGAGAAGGGGTGTGGTCTAATGACATCAACACCCTATATCAGGTGTGCATAATTATTAGGCAACTTCCTTTCCTTTGGCAAAATGGGTCAAAAGAAGGACTTGACAGGCTCAGAAAAGTCAAAAATAGTGAGCTATCTTGCAGAGGGATGCAGCAGTCTTAAAATTGCAAAGCTTCTGAAGCGTGATCATCGAACAATCAAGCGTTTCATTCAAAATAGTCAACAGGGTCGCAAGAAGCGTGTGGAAAAACCAAGGCGCAAAATAACTGCCCATGAACTGGGAAAAGTCAAGCGTGCAGCTTCCAAGATGCCACTTGCCACCAGTTTGGCCATATTTCAGAGCTGCAACATCACTGGAGTGCCCAAAAGCACAAGGTGTGCAATACTCAGAGACATGGCCAAGGTAAGAAAGGCTGAAAGACGACCACCACTGAACAAGACACACAAGCTGAAACGTCAAGACTGGGCCAAGAAATATCTCAAGACTGATTTTTCTAAGGTTTTATGGACTGATGAAATGAGAGTCAGTCTGGATGGGCCAGATGGATGGGCCCGTGGCTGGATTGGTAAAGGGCAGAGAGCTCCAGTCCGACTCAGACGCCAGCAAGGTGGAGGTGGAGTACTGGTTTGGGCTGGTATCATCAAAGATGAGCTTGTGGGGCCTTTTTGGGTTTAGGATGGAGTCAAGCTCAACTCCCAGTCCTACTGCCAGTTTCTGGAAGACACCTTCTTCAAGCAGTGGTACAGGAAGAAGTCTGCATCCTTCAAGAAAAACAGGATTTTCATGCAGGACAATGCTCCATCACACGCGTCCAAGTACTCCACAGCGTGGCTGGCAAGAAAGGGTATAAAAGAAGAAAAACTAATGACATGGCCTCCTTGTTCACCTGATCTGAACCCCATTGAGAACCTGTGGTCCATCATCAAATGTGAGATTTACAAGGAGGGAAAACAGTACACCTCTCTGAACAGTGTCTGGGAGGCTGTGGTTGCTGCTGCACGCAATGTTGATGGTGAACAGATCAAAACACTGACAGAATCCATGGATGGCAGGCTTTTGAGTGTCCTTGCAAAGAAAGGTGGCTATATTGGTGGCTGATTTGTTTTTGTTTTGTTTTTGAATGTCAGAAATGTACATTTGTGAATGTGGAGATGTTATATTGGTTTCACTGGTAAAAATAAATAATTGAAATGGGTATATATTTGTTTTTTGTTAAGTTGCCTAATAATTATGCACAGTAATAGTCACCTGCACACACAGATATCCCCCTAAAATAGCTAAAACTAAAAACTACTTCCAAAAACATTCAGCTTTGATATTAATGAGTTTTTTGGGTTCATTGAGAACATGGTTGTTGTTCAATAATAAAATTATTCCTCAAAAATACAACTTGCCTAATAATTCTGCACTCCCTATACATGCTTCCCTTAGGCAGTATCATCAGAAGACATAGTATGCATTTTCACTGCTATGCAGATGACACCCAACTTTATCTATCCATGAAGCCAGATAACATACACCAATTAGTTAAACTGTAGGAATGTCTCTTTTTTTTTTGCACCTGTCCCATTTAGTTCTTTAGGAATCAGAATTGTTGTCTGAAGGCCAAAAAAGATGCCCAACAGATTTACTTTACCAAGTGGATCATCATGGCCTTGCCATATTGGTCTATTTGATTGACATTTATTATTATTATGTACTTATTTTATTTTATTTTAATTTTCAGTTGTTACACATGGGACAGACATGACTGGGGGATAGAAAAGGGAGAAAGAAAGAGAGGGAGGGAAAGAAAAACAGGGGGGAAGAGGGACAGTGAGAAAAAGCACTTAAAAAATCACCTGGATCACCTGTTGAGAGAAGAAAAAACAGAAGAGAAAACAAGCAAAAAAGAAAGCAACATAATAAACACAACACCATCGCAATAATCTAGCTAACAGTAAATAACAGTAGATACTAAATATTGAATGTTATTGTGCGTGATTACACCTGTGTTTACACCTATATACGTGAACACATTTGTATTCAAAAAGTTTCTCCATGTAACGATCTGCTAGAGGGTGTGGGGAGCCATAGCCCCGTCCCCCAGGGCATGAACCAGGCATTGAGGAGATCCAGGCCCAGACATACAGAGTTCCCCAGAGTGCGAGAGCCCAAGAAGTTCAATCGGAGGGGCAACCGTGCCACCCTCCTGGGAGGAGCTGAGGAGAGCCCTAGATGAGGGGTCATCCAGCAGCCACGGAGAAGAGGCCAGAGGGGGCTGCAGCGACGTCCCCGCAGGCTCTGCCGTCAGCCAGCTGTGCCAGAGTGGAACAAGCCCCAGGCCCAGAGGCCCAAGGGCCCCCCCAGGCCCCGCCAAGCAGCCAAAGGGAGTGAGCCGGTACATACCTGAGAGCCCAGCCCTGGACACCAAGAACCACCAACGCACCGACACCTGAGGGCATCATCCACCGATAGGGAGGGTTGTGGGGGGAGATAGGCCTCCACACCTTGGAGGGCCTGAGATATTCCTAGAGGGGTGGCGTCTAAGACCCGACCTGACTTATAGACACACACGTAAAGGCGCACACAGTGACAAACGTGCATTCCCACCCTCATGCACACATATACAAATAATCAGTACTCACCCAACGTGGAGACAGACATAAATAGACACTGTACACCCAATCATATTCCCCAAACATACTCTATACCCCAGGTTCAGGCATCATCACCGCATCACCACACCTAGACCCAGGAGATGCAACCCTTTTCTCTGGGGTGGAGACAAGCATACCGCTGAGGATGGGGAGTGAAGGAACAGAGGGGCTACTTGCCCCTTACTGGGGCCAGCTCCCCCGCTGACCCCAGTAAGCAGGCACCCCCGTTCTCTGGAATCCACCAACGTCAGGGGTCCCAGGCCCATGTAGACTGGGGCCCACGGCAGCGGCACCGCCCAGTCCCACAGCAGAGAAAACTGCTCCCACTTCATCATCCATTCATCCCCCAGACTACACAAGACAATACACACCCAGCCTGAGTTCATTCTCCACCACTCCTATATCTCTCCCACCACCTGCAGACTGAACTCCTGGAGAGCAGAGAACTTCTGCGAGGATGTAACAACCTCTCCACCAGTTGAAGAGCCCTCCAGTTAGGCTGATGCACCAGAGGCTCCCGACAGGAATGCTCTGACTCCAACTGGTCTGTATCCTGGGAATACTGGCGGGAAAGAGCATCAGGTTTTGGATTCCTGGACCTGGAGCGATAAGAGATAATGAAACGGAACAGACCAAAAAACAGAGACCAGCGGGCTTAGTCAGTGTTCAGTCTCTTAGCTGAATGGAGATAAACCAGATTCTTGGGGTCCATCCAGATGATGGATGGCTGCTCAAGCCAGTGACTCCACTGTTAGTAGTTCTGCGTAACTGATGGTAGACGTTTGCAGAGCCCGGGACGCGTTGTAGCTATTTCTGTGAATCTGTGATGGGCCATTCAGTGACCGCACACACCTTAGTGGGATCGATCTTCACCTGTCCTCCAGACAAAACAAAACCAAGAATAGAGACTGTAGCAGTATGAAAGTCACACTTCTCCGCCTTCACATTGAGACAATTCTCCAGGAGTCATTTAAAAACACTACAGACGTGGACCTGATGCCCTACCTGGGTCTTAGAGAAGACCAAAATATTGTCAAGACTGACAAAAATGAATACATGCATAAATTCTCTAAGCACATCATTAACTAGGGCCTGGAAGACAGCTGGAGTGTTGGTGAGGCTGAAAGGTAAAATTAAATACTCAAAGTGTCCGAGCAGGGTGTTAAAAGCTGTCTTTCATTTGTCACCCTCCCCGATGCAAATGAGGTGGTAAGCATTTCAAAGCTCCACCTTAGTAAGCTGGCTCCATGAAGTGATTTGAAGACAGAGTTAATCAAAGGCAGTGATTTCATTTAATCCATGATACTCTATACAGGCCCTCAGTGTCTCTATTCTGCCCCTCTGTTGTTGCTTTATTGGGTTTGTTTGGCTGGCGCATTTCTCAGTTTTCCCACCAGTGGGCAGTATTACCCCTTGAGTTTTGTGGCTTCTTCTTTAGTTATTTTGTGTGCACTTCACTGCCCCCCTTTGGTGATGTGTTATAAGCAGCAGGAGAAGTTCACGCAGGCAGTGTGAGAAAATGCCTGGAGCAGAAAACAAGCTGCACAACTTTAAGCCCAGTTTACATCGCTGGGGAGTTTGTTGAACCATAATCGGTAAGTAAGCAATGTGTAGCTTTATTTTCTATAAGATTTGTTACTTTCATGTTACTTAAGAGGTTATTTGAACGTATAAGGAAAGATGTTTATGGTGAATGTAAAGCATAAGAAAAGCTATGTTGCTAACTTCTGTTTTTGGTTGCAAAATATGTCGATACTGATGCTTACATATTATTTTACTGTATGTTCACAGTCTTACAAATTAAAAGAGGAAAAAACGGTCTTCAGTTAAAGACACAAAGACAAAGCGATGTGTCCTGTTGTTCCTGGAACCATCTCCTTTTATGTTAAGCTCGCTGCATAGGGTGAATAGCCATACATTCACCGGAGGGCAGCAGAGTCTCTCTTTGCAACAACACCTCACCTACGGGCATGACAGGGACATTAGTGAATATGAATAAATGAACATGTTTTCCGTAAATAAAATAAATGTTTCAGTTGTGTTTGTACTGATAGTTTCATATTGTAGGTTTCATGTGTAAAACTGTTGCTCATCTTCTTTCTCTTTGTTCATATTTTTTTCAGGTACTGAAATTTGATTCTGATGATCTGAGGAAGAACCTCACGTTCTGTGAGCCTGACGCTGTGACAGTCCCTAAATCTGACTTTTATAATTACAAGGATGCTCAAAACCTGGTCGCTCGTTTGTGGCCACTGAAGAAGGAGGTTTCACTCCAGCAGAGAATCAGAGGTAATAAATCAATAATCAATAACAGAGTTCCTGCTTCACCTCCTGACACAGCCGATGAGCTGTGAGCTGTAAACGTCTCCTGATTAACCTTCTTCATCAACAGGCTCTACAGAGTGAGGCTGTCTGTGGGGTTTTTCCACCTTTATTCTCCTTTTCCTGAGCGACTGCAGCATCACTGGCTGCACAGTGAACCATGGTGGAGGTTACACAGAAGGAAGCAGCCGAGAGGAACGAACACAGAAAAACTGTTTCATGTGACTTTTTTATTCGATTAGTTTATTAAAGGTTTATTACATGAATTTCCAAAGTGCGCAGCAAAAGACTAAAGACAGATAAAACACACGTGATGAGTATAAACATGTGATTGTGTGTTTCACTGCACTCTGTCCTGTCTGTGTGTGATGTGTTCATGTGACTGAATCAAAGACTAATTACTTTGTACACACAAAAAGTGGACAATAAAGTTGTTTTGAATATTTTGGCTGTTTTCCGTGGTGTTCAGGTGTCTTCACTGCTCCTCCTCCTCACTCTTCACACACCTGAAGCTTTTCACATCAGATCATTTGTTGCTGTCTTTTTTAAATAAGTCAAACATGTCACTAAAAGTGCTCCGAACGACCATCGATTCCTGATTCTATCAATGTGACGTGTAACAGCACCCCCCCCCCCCCGTGGTCAGAGAGGGTATTACACCCACACTGAGGTTGAGAGAGGTGAAGCACATCAGCAGAGTGTCTGATAGATGACATTCAACTAAAATGAAAATAAACCAGTAACCTGAAAAGGAACCGAGAGGAAACTGTTCCTAATCTTTTGCCTAAACCATCATTTCTTTGAAAACTCACTCAGCTGTGCCTTCATGCAGTTTCCACTTAAACACTGTTTCTGTTCTTTGTATTTTGATGAGTTCCAGCTTTTGTTCCATGTGATGTTCACAGCTTTGAATTTACTTGATCATCTTTTTACAGACAAACATCCTGCTGCTGATCAGGTCAAATGTGTTTCTCAGTCCTGGATATTTCATGTGAGGATCTCGTGTACCTGTGGAGTTATTCAGGATCACACATGTTCACACTCACCTGCATCTTGTTCAAGTCGCTGTAGCTCCGAGACAAACATGCATGGCTTCATTAAATACACTAAAGTTATTTTAATATAACAGTTCAGTGTGATTTTTTTTATTTAAACGGGTTTTGCAGCATTTGAGTGCAACATGTGATGGTTAGCTAACAGCCTGACAGTGAAATGTCTCTAGATGTATAGGGATTTGGTGTTGTCTCAAACACAAAGCAGTGTTTATATAAAAGTCTGTTCTTGCTCTTGACGAAGGCGGTCGCACTTTTCTCCTCTCCTCCTCTCCTCTCCTCTCCCTTAGCTTCCCTGCGTAGCCTCTTGTGTCCTTGTCTAGTCTTGTGTTTTTGTATTACTTTCCCCTGGAACACTCTCTCACAGTCTGTTCTCTAAAACCTAAAAGAGGAATTATGGATTTGATCAACTGGTCTCTGAATGCAATTGACACACTTTTCTCAACGAGAAGTCTGGGCTCGGGTGAGCCTGAGTGCTGAAGATATCTACCTATTTGGAACCATGATAACAGGGTTCTGGCTGATCAGAGCTGGCTTGGCCCTGACTTACCGGAGAACTAAGAAAGCGGAACCGGCTGTTCAAACCCCCACAAGGCTGCCCGCTGGGATTGAAACGATGGGAAGAGGCGTGAGTTTCTCAAAATGGGCTCATTGAGTGCAGCACGGATAAGATCTTAGAAAGGCTTACGGCTGCCGTGAATACTCAGAATAAGACCTCTGAGTGCAAACTGGATTACATCTCGGAAGGGCTCGCTCGGCATAACATCTCTGAGCGTAAATTGGATGACATCTCGGGGAGGCACACTGTCGTGAGTTCTCAGAATCGGCTCTTTGGGCACAAGAATGACAACATCAATAGAGCGCAAGTATGGCGAAGCTCGCGGCTCTCCAACGGGAGATTGAGAGACCAGTGTTGGACTGTAGAACTGCTTGGAAATTTATATGAGTTGTTCGCACTAAAGTAAAAAGCTGGAGCTGAACAAAACACCCTGATAACGACTGTGTTTACACTGTTCTTCCCTTTCTATGCAAGGCCACCTGGGTTGGCTGGAAGACTGTTTACTTAGCCTGGCAGGGCGAAGGACACTGTCTCAGCTGAACTCTGGACACACACACACACACACACAGACACACAGACATATATACACATGCAGACATACACTCATCCCCCCTCCAAACGCCTTCAACGCTTATTCCCCTCTGATGCTGACGGTGGATCATGGAGACCAGCACTTATGCTGCAGGCCCGGATGTACTGTCTACATCGGCTGTCTCTTACCCTTTACCCACCCCTGTTGCTTGTCATGTGTTTCTTTGGTGTATTAAGAGTTTTTTTCATGTGCTATGTGCAGAGGTGTTTTTTTTCTGTTCTCAAACTGATCTCCCTGTTGGAGCTCAGTTTGGGGGGAGTTATTTTTTTTTCTCCTTATCTTTCCTCATGTGGTGCATTTTCCATTGTTATACCTCTCTGACCTGTCTTCCCCATGTGATGTTTTTGTGTTATGTATGTTTGGTCGGAGGGTAAGATGGCGCCGCCATTGCGTGCAATAGGTCGGCAGCCTTATGAAATTTCCCCTTGTGGGACTAATAAAGGTATATCAATCAATCAATTGTCAAGAGGAGAAATATTTTACTGCTATTATTTGCTGCTATTAGTATAATCATCATTACCATTTCATTATTAATAGTGATGTTGCATCCAGATGCATTCAGATGTTCAAATATATTGGTATTATATCAGTCTTTATTACAGGTCCAAGAAGAACCACTTTAAACTGTTGAGTTGAATTTATAATCTTAAATGTTTATATGCAGACTGCATGGTGAAAGAAAAGGCCCCCACGTAGAGTAACTCTGTGCCAAAATGAGACAGGAAACACTTCTGCAAGGCATGCTTCTGCAGAAGTGAAACCGAAAGCAGAGTCTGAGTGTAAGAATTTTGAGCAGGTTATTTTATTATGCATTTATCTTTGACTAAGCTTTGATTATGCTTCAAGTAGTTGTATTAGATTGAAACATTTGTTTTATATATTTTATATATCAGTCAAGATTATTGCACACATACACACACACATAGTTTCAGTTGTGCTGGCCTTCTGTCTAGTGGAAAGGTTACGAGGTTTAGCCGATGAAGTGAAGGGTGAAATAAAGGGCAGCAGAAGCTGACACACATACACATACATATTAGATAGACTCATTTATATAGGTAAGAGTTTAATTATGTTTTGCTTGCGACTGCAAAGTTGGGGTGCGTACGTGTTAGTCTGTTCCAGGAAGTACACCAGATGTCCCAGAGATAAGCGACAGCGAAGGCGAGCTGAGGGGAAGCACCGGGCCGAAGACGATGTTCTCTGGACTGTGTCAAGGGTTGACAGAACATTTGTGGTTTTGGATTGACGTATGCTGTATTGTGTCTGAGAGGGGGGGGGAGTAGTATCACCCCCAACCCTATAAAGCCCTTGTCTGACTATTGTAAAGTAGTTCAACACTGATTGGGCGGTTGGACTCACACATGTGTTCATTAAAATGTCGTCTAATTGCACCCGGCTGGATCTGTGGTTATTTTTGGATTCCCCTCAATAACGGAACCTTAACACAATCAATCAATGCAAAATAAATGTGCTGCTCAGATGAAAGTAAACTGAAAAAAAGGACTAAATTATAATTATTTCAAATTAAAAACAGCAGTTAGTTGACTGGACTTCAGGACATGAGCACAGACTGTCTTCCTTTTCTAGCTTTGCACTACTTAAAGTATCCCATCCTTCCCAGTGTTCAGTTTCCCAGTATCAGTCAACTCTGACATTTTCTACATTTCTACATGAACTTAAGTATAACATCAAATCTGTTTTCTACATGTAGATTTAAGTTATGCAGCGATCTGCTGTCAGTGATGACTTCTTCTATGTTCCTCTTCAGGTCATCTCCGTGGGTGAACAGGACCATTTAGACCCGAGTGATTTCCCTCCTCACATCAGGTTCACTCTTGCTGGTGTTAAACAGACCTGGAGGATCCACAACAGCCAGAGTTTGATCCCCACTCTCCTGTTTGTGTCTGTCACTTGGACATGAGTGAGGAGGAGGATTTACAATTACAAACTTCTTTTTAAAGATGGTGTTTACTGCTGAAACAAAACATTACATCACTGAAGGTAATCAGAATCCTAATGTTCACTGTTAGAAGTAAAAGTACTGACTGTTGAGTATCCAGAGGTAGAAGGAAAGTTCAGGCTTTCTGTCCAGTTTTCAGTTGGTGGAAAATTCAACACAGACATGCGAGACTACCAAAAGTACTAAGTACAAATACTTTGTTACTGTACTTAAGTACAATTCACAGGTATCTGTACTTGAGTAGTTTTTTTCTGACTGCTCCTTACTTTTACTCTCTACATTTTAAACAAATATCTGTATCTCAAATGTGGTCAAGTTTCTGTGTCAGAAAACAAGAAAATGCAATGAAGTGACTGTTTTAAATCATGTCTGTGGAGAAAGTCAGACAGATGGAGACAGATAAGGTGAGATTGGACATCACATGATTTGATGTCAACAACTTGATTGGATGTTTAAAGTGTGAAGCTGTGACGTCCAGTAGGAGAGAAAGGGTGAGCAGGTATAAAAGTGAGTTGAAGAAGAGATTCGGGCTTCTTCCCTTTTGTCTTCTGTGAGATGAGCAGGTCAGAAGTTTGGATTGAATTTTTGGCTTTTCATCTGCTCATTGTTGCCGTGTCAGATGGTTCATTCAGAAGGATTTTGATTGACATCATACGTCCACTGGATGCTGCTGTCCTGTTGGGTGATGATCATCAACACGGGACTCGGGGATAAGAGCATCTTTAGACCTGGCTGTGCTCATCCTTCCTCCAACCTCTCCTCACCAAAGATAAGAACAAACTCAGCTCACAGCAGGTTAGTTAGAAAGTAGAGTTCAGGTGATTTGGGTATTAGTTTTTTAATTAGTTACAATTTAAAAAAAAAATTATAATTCATTTTGGTGTAAATAACTCAGGTTCCTCCAGCCTTTTAAAGTAACAGTTCTATCATATTTTATTTGATTTCAGACAAAATGAGTCATATCTGTCAAGAGATTTATTCTAAAGACACTTCTTCAGCTGAGAGTCTAAGGGTAGAAACACACACAGACGCTGTGGTTTTCACTTGTATACAAGGGCGGTCACAGAACGCTCACACCAGAGTGGGGGCCCTGTGATGCGCGCTCTGTTCTTGCACTTGTCTTTATTTATATACAAAAGTAATACAACAGTGAATATGTCTATTCATAGGCAGAGGAAAGTTAGTGCGCAGGGAGTGAAGATAAGAGTGGTTTAGGTGTATGCATGTGTGTTGTGAGATTCAGAAGGACGCGGCCCCTCTTCTTGTTAGAGAGCGCAGATAAAAGTGTCCAGCTCTCCTCTTCCTGCTTGTTCAGCTATTATCGCTGTGAGAAAGAATTTATAAAACAGTCTTGTAGTGGACAACAGTCTAAGTCATCAGAG
Source organism: Oreochromis niloticus (assembly GCF_001858045.2). Classification (NCBI taxonomy): domain Eukaryota; kingdom Metazoa; phylum Chordata; class Actinopteri; order Cichliformes; family Cichlidae; genus Oreochromis; species Oreochromis niloticus. Next base: position 34,621,421 of record NC_031975.2, on the reverse strand, counting down.
GTCAACATACAGTATTCTATCATATGCAAACTTATATCATTAAAAGCTTATACTGACTACTAAGTACAATTTTCCATTGACATTATCATTAAAAATAAACAACAAAGACAGAACTCACAAAATATACAGACACTTATTCCAAAGTTTATAAAAACTTGACACAAGCTTTTACTGTTGAATGTCTAGACCAGGGGTAGGCAACCTTTTTGATGGCGAGTGCCATTTAAAATTTCCTCAGAAGTCAGTGTGCCATATGATTGCATTAGCAATAAATGTAATAATGCTCTATATGAACAGTTACACACTATATAGAACTCTTTTATAGAATTATATTTGTTTGCAGATGTTGGCAGCTATCAGTGAATAGTTATCAGCTATTTTGGAACAAAAAAAATACACTTTTTATCCAAAACAGCAAATGAACTGTACAACAGAAAATACAAATGCTATTTATGGTCTTCTCACAACAATGATAAGAAAAATAAACTGGGCCAATATGGTATGTTTGTTAATACAGAGACACACATGTTAATGTGATCTCTGGTCTCCCACTCAGAGACACAGGTCTCCGAGTGTCCAGCATTCAGACAGCTACCTGAGGACAAAATCTGCTCACACAGATATGTAGAGCCAAATACTGTCAATAAGGCCTCTGCAATGTTCTGAAGACAGTTCAACTTGTCAGGTAGTGATGTCCAGCAGGTGAAAATGCAAGCTTTGAATGAAAACAAACGCTGTTGTGACAGTGATGTACACTGTCTTGTTGGTAAATGTATGATTTCTATACATTTTACATCAGATGAAAACTTTGGTTGTAAGCTTCAGATAATTATTTAATAAAAGTGAGATATTCTAAATTAGAATAAAAAAGAAAAGTATATCTCTGTGCCCCCCTTTCCCTGTTAATGTCCTACCTGGCCCCCTGGCAAAACTTTGCTAGACCCGCACAGTTACCAGCTATGTTAAAAAAAGGATGCTGGTGTTATTTGTCTCTCAGAAACAGTTCATAACTTCCCTTCAACTCATTCATGTCACCTAAAAGGTAAACCTGTTTCTCCATCACCTGTTCAGCTCTGATGATTCAGTAAGGACATCTCCTGGTTTCATCTTCATGTTTCCCTCTCACCAGATATACAAACCATCATGACCAGCAGCTTTACAGCTGTGGCTCCAGCAAACATCAGCTGATACTAAATTAATATTAAATAAATTCTAACAACAGCTGATCAAACGTGCTGCTGTTGTTTAGCGCGACATCCGCTGGTTTCCTCTTTCTGGCGCGAAATGGGCGATAAACAAACAAGAGAGAAAAGCCGATCAGCTGATCATTGATCAGTTTCATGATTGAAGTAGCAACAGGAGAGGGAGGGGAGAGAATGAGAGAAGAAAAGGCAGCTGTGCAGCGTAACGACAGAATAAATCCAGCTTTATGTCTTTTTCTTTGTAGCTGAAGTACGGGACAAACTGTGTTCCTTTTCACCTCAACACGAAACGCGTAATATTTTCTCTCAATGCGGGATGATTCCGTCTTTTTACGGGACGGTTGGCAACTCTACTAACTAACCTTATGAATAAAATAAAGTTCACTATCAGTAAAATCATAGCACCCGCCCAGCAGTATAGAAACTCCGTCATGCTAGCTAGTACGCAGTACGAGTTATTGTAACTGACTGTAAAAAGTCAGCACAATGAAAATAAACTCCACCTAAACTTGGTTTATATCTGACCCGGATAGACTGCAGGTCATAACTTCTTACCTGAAGTTCAGTTCACCTGACACTCGGACCGGTGGCTGCCTCGGGTCTCTCCTCCTCCTGCCTCCCCTTTCTCTCCTCCACCTGCTGGCCTCCACCACTTGCTAATGTTACTGAATCTGTGGAAGCTCCGCCATGGCCAACACCAAACAACTGAGTTATTTTTACACACCGACCAGCATTTGGCCAATCCACCACCTTTCATTGTTTATACTGTTACAAAGAGAAAAAAAAAGTCATCGGGCCACCGGTACGCCCGATGGCCAGTCCAGCTATGGTCATGCCATCAGTTAACCCTTCGCGTGCCAAATGTGGCACTCGTGCCTTGGGTTGCCGACCCCTGGTCTAGACTTATTCAAACGGCACATAAATTTGTACTTAGTTCTTTAGTAATGCACGAAACATTGGGACGTTTCTCGTGAAAAAACATTTGACTTGCAGATGTCCATCTTGGAAGTTTAAGGAAAATTCCTCCTCAGTTGTAGCGACCACAATAAAACTCTTTTTACGATTAAAAGCAAAATCATACTGGGCACCATAACTAGCACAAACACTAACCAGCACTGTAAGGAAACAAAATGACCAAATGCTCAGTGTACATTAAATGATAAACAAGAAGATTACCCAGCATACACCCAGTTTTACATTCATTTAACTTGACAGCTGCTGATAATGGGTCTAAACCACCAGCTTGGAGGCATCCTTTTAATGGCAGGTTGTACTTTTTCAGGTTGAATAGTCACACTGTGGTGGATTTTTGTATGATATGTATAACTATGTAACTATATACTCTATATATCTATGTGCACTGAACATATATATTTTAACTTTCATGTAGAGTCTTAAGCACAAGACATTTTTGCTTCACCGTGGTTTATTAAGTTCGTACAGTAACAGGGCAGTTAATGTAGGGGGAGAGAGGGAGAGTTCTCCTGAATAATTTACTCTCTGGTAACTATCCTTCCCTAATACACACTCAACGTCTTTTTAATGCAGCACAACCAAAACAGTAACATTGTAACAGAGATCCTGAACACATCACAATAAAATATCATACGATATAAACACACACACACACACACTTTGAACCCACACTGAAGTGTTTTTATATATGAGAAACCATGTAACCTATGTATTATATGTTATAAGATTGTGCCACTTGCTGTATAAGATTTAATAATTAGGATTAATGTGCGACCTTTGACCGTGTCATGACCTACTGCGATAAGCCAGAGCAAGGGGTACTCAGAGTCCTGACTGGCCTTTGGCCAAGACCTTGGCCGCTACCTGACCCCAGCAGCTGTGTTGGGCGTGTGGGAAAGTTACCCAGCAGCAGGGGGCGGGGATACTGGTCCCTATATTAGGGGACCAGAGGACACCCCCAGAGCTCTTTTTCCTCCTGCTGCTGCTACCTGTCCGTCTCTGTGTTGCTCTGCTGTCTGTGCTTAAGGCTGTACACCCCGGGGTTTTGCTTTGCTTGCTTTCTGCTATGTAATTTTCTTGCTAAATGTCTGTATGTATTTTTCTTGCTGTTCATATGATTCAGTGTATTAAACTCTGTTCCAAGAATTCTACTCTTTTACAGAGCATCTTTTTGAGTGTCTTGATTTTAATTGGATTTGGATCTCCACATCGTTGGTGGGAGAAGGTTATCAGGATGGCTTCAAAATTTGCGACCACAGCACCATTATTGAAACCAATATCAGATAAATTAAATCTTTCACTCTTTACACTTTTAAGAAGTTTGCTGTAATATTTTCTCCATATTTCAGCAACATTCTTATTGCCAATAACCCCATTAATAGCTGATGGCAATAACACCTTACTACTGTTAGTAAACTTTATTTCTTCCCAAACCCATACACCTTATTGTAGCTGCCGTCATAGGCAACTCTCGCATTTAAGATCATTTTATTGGAGTTAAGGTTGAAACAATTAGTAGTTGAAATATTAAGAAATAATAAATAAACAATAATTCATGTTTAAACATTTATATGTTTAAATGTGTTATTTGTGCTAACTGTGCAATTAGATAGGAACCTTTTCTATATTTCCGTTTGTTGTTGCTAAGAGGGCATTTTTGTTGGCTGACACACTCAGCAAGCTAATTAAGAGACGAGCCACGAGGTTTGCACGTCTACAGAAAGTTGTAAAAGAGTGCCTTTTTGGACCTCCCCACGACGTAAAGATTTTATTCCCTTTGAGTGAGGCCAATGAGGTAAATGTTTTATTTTGTTTATTATCGTTGTATGTAAATACGCTAGTGTTGGGTGATATTTCAGTGCAATTACCGCAGTGTGAAGTGTAATGTGTATTTTATTGATCCTTTTGTTGGAATTTTTCGTCATATATAATCCTTAAGGACTTTATTAAGACTCGAGGGGAGTAACACTTATTGTGCTGAAACTTTGTTGCTATAAAATTTGCCCTCATTATCCGCTCATTACTTTTAATGAAATGGTCAGTGTTCTTAAATTTGGCCATAACAGGTGTGACTGATCGGATTTGACCTGCAGGGCTACTCGGGCTTTTTCATATTAGGGTGAGCAGGAAAGACACTTGGAAATTAAAGCAGCCACATGAACTACATCTGACCTCTGTGTTATCTACTGTAAAACTCAGAGGACCAGAGATGAAGACTTTTCTTTTTATCAGAGAGCCGAACCAGACTTCCTGTATCAGGGTGCTGCAGATCTACAACAACAAACATCAGTCAGTTTGTCAAAGCTCCAGAAGTATGAGGGAATACAGTGTCATCAGTTCCCGTCACTCGTGTTTTCTGTACTCACAAAACTGGACTTTGACTTTTTGCCCAAGGCTAATTGTGCCATTTAGATCGAAAGTTTAAAGTGTTCACAGGGAGCAGTGACAGCCTGATGACTGTGTTGTTAAAATGATCCATTAAATAGACCTGCTATGAGTCTGGACCCGTTAAAGAAGGATCAGTCACAAGGACTTTTTTCCTATAAGCTGGATTAATTTTATGTTAATGGACATTGAAGATTAATAACACTTTGATATGAAGCATTGCAAGGTTAGGGTGAGGTTGTTTTAACAATCTGGATCGAGGTACAGATGAAAACTATCACAACATTTTCTACATGTTACAAACTGTTGCTCTGCAGTCATCCAGCTTCTATATAAAGTACAGTGAGAGGTTTGCTTCAGTGTCTGAGTGTAATCAGCTTCACTTTAAGATCTAAGAAATGGTTCAACACAATAAAAGCTTGTTATCATGTAGCTGAAGATTAAAAAGACTGTTTCTCTCTCACATAGTAAACAGTAGATCACTGTTGTAGATGAGATGGTGAATTTCAAATGTTTGTGTTTGTTTGCAAACACTCTTGGCAAATAAAATTACGTTGAAACCAAGCACACCATTGTTTTTCTTGTGACGTTACCAATAAGTTTGATGTGTCACATGGCCCTCTTCCTATTGAAAAAACAAAAGTTGTATCCAAGATGGCCGACTTCTAAATGGCCACCATGGTCACCACCCATCTTGAGGAGTTTGCCCCCTCACATATACTAATGTGCCACAAACAGGACTTTAATATCACCAACCATTCCCATTTTATTACGGTGTATCCATATAAATGGCCCACCCTGTAGATGACAAAATGCAAGAGAGAAACACAATAGTGTTGAGCTTTTCAAAGCTTCTGACATCTTGGCTTGAGCTGAACTAAACTGTGAGTGTGTTTAAACTTCTACAAAGGAAAGAGGTGTACTTGATTTATAAGAACTTCATGACTGTTAATGCAAAAAGAATCATTTTATCCCAATGATCTTGTGTTCATGAGTGATGGAAGTCAACAATCATAACTGAGATTAACATGTGATCATGTATCCAGTCCTAAGCTGCACTGTGGGCTCTGCATCCTGCAACACTCTGAACATCGTCAGCATCATCCTCATCAGTGTGCATGTGTCTAAATGTCAGTAGGCGTCTGAGAGGTGATGCCTGTGGATAAAGTTTTGGAGCTAGATGCAGCTTGCCTTCTTGGACAGCTGTGTGGCTGCTCCCTCTGTGCACGTCCTGCACCTCGATGCTCAGCAGGATAGAACCACCAAACAGAAATGCATCAGAGCTGGAGGATGGGGACAGACTTGTGTGTGATGAGAACTGCTCAGCAGGTGGACGAAACATGAGACAAAGAAGCTTTGAACCCCAAAGTAAAACTCATTTCTTTTGGAGGAAGAGGATGACCTAGCAGGGAACAAGATTTGGCGATCAGGTGAGTAAAGATTGTGTGTATGTACACTGGTGTGGACAGAAGTCTGTGTGGTGCTTTAGGAGCATTTAGAAAAACTTGTGATCACATCAACCTTAGTTCTTTTACTTTGCCTGTTGATGAAGAGAAACTGACCTGATTTAATGTGGAAGTGTGAAGTGAAGGTAAAACATCTGTGATCAGTGTTGCATGGATGGGTTCTAACAGACATGTTGATGGTTTAGATGAAGTTGTTGAAGTCAGCTCAGATCAAACAGAGAAGAAGTCTAAATAAAGATGTGCAGTTTGTAAAGCTTCTGTCAGGGCTCTGTGTGGGGGCAGGTCGAGATGTGGATCCAAGTGCAGGACTCAGAGACGGAAATGTAACTGAAAACCTCAGCTTTATTGCTGGCACCAAACAAAACAGAAACCAAACATGAAACAAACTGGAACACACAGGCAGGATCTGATGGTACGACACGACACTGAGCACAGGAAAACACAGGGCTAATATACACAGGGTGGTAATCAGGGAATGGGCAACAGGAGGGAGAAATTGGACTACAGTAATGAGACAGGGGAGCAGTAGAACTGAACACACTCACATGAGACAGACCTTCACAATAAAACAGGAAACCACTAAACAAAGATGAAGACTGATAGGCAGACAGAATATAACACATGGAACTTGAACTATGCAAAACATGAGACAATGTAAAAGAATCAAAATACAATCCAAAATTAAACCAAGACACGAGAAACTCAAAATACTGGGTCAAAACTGACCCAGAACTGTGACAGTACCCCCCCTCCAAGGGCTGGCTCCCGACAGCCCAAACAAAAACAACAAAACAGAAAACAAGGAGCATCAGTCCAGATCAGTCCATAAACAAGAAAACAGTCCAACAAAAAACTAGATGCATCACGAGTCCACGAGAGAGTTCAGGGGCTCGACCCGAAGGTAGACAGCGCGGGGCCAAAACAGTTCAGGGGGCTGGCCGTGCGGACAGCAGCGGCGGCAGGGACGCAGGCGAAGCGAATTAGGAGGCTGGCCACGCGGAAGGCAGCGGCGGCGGCAAGAGAGCAGGTCTGGAGGCCGCCCTCGACGCCCAACTAGAGGTCTGGAGGCCGGCCGCGAAGCAGGCAGCGGCGGCGGCGAGAGAGCAGGTCTGGAGGTCTGGAAGGTGGCTGTCAAAGGCGAGGTGGTACAAGCCAAGCTTGAGCTGATGGTGTAGCAACCGCAGGACCGGGCGAGGATGAAGACACCGAGGCAGGACCGACAGTAGCGGAACCTGACGGCAGGTGGATGGTGGATGTGATGTGACTGAGCTAATCCTCCTGAGCCTTCTGAACAGAAAAACTGCTGGACGGGCTCACCTGAGCCTCCAGGGGACACAGGAACGGGTGCCGGCACCAGCTGAACACCAGCCCCTCCCATCCGAGGAACTGAAATGGGTGGAGGGGAACGCTGGGCCCGAGCTACCGTGGGAGCAGGAACAGGAGGAAAGAGAAGCTCAGGAAAGGCCTCAAAATGCACAATATTGCCAACTGGGTCTGGGCATATAGTCTTTGCAGAGTCGGCAACCTCAGAAACATCCAACTGGGACACAGAACAGTCCCTAGGAGGAGCCACAGTCTTAAAAGATTGTAGAGAGGGGCAACAATAGTCCTTAAATGTCCTTGGGGAGGAGACAGCCTCTTCCTTCAGAGAGCCTAAGTTACAGCCTGCAATCTCCGTCCCTACCAACTGCCTGTGCCCTTGCTGAAAAGTACATGGCTGAAAGGCTGGCTTAGAAACATTATCCACCTCCCTTTCAGCTGACTTGAAACAGAACTTGCAGCCTCCGGAAATTTCACAGCAGTCCGAATATTTCTCCCCCCAGATTTACGTAAATTAGTCTTAGTCATTTTAACACTGAGTTTAGATTGTGCAGAATGAAAACAGGTTCTTAAATCCTCAGAGCAGGGGTTCACAGGGTTAACACAGACTCAACTACCTCCAAGTTAGCAGATTTACTTGCATGGCAGGTAGTCTTCAGAGTCTTAGGGGTGGATTTATTGTTTGTTACATTCATGAGTTCAGGAGTAGGATGAGAAAAAAACAGTCTTTGTTGCTCACCACTGCTGATTGTCTAGAGGAAGCGGAGCGATGGCTGCGTGAGGGTAGCTCACTCTGGGAAGAGGGAGGTAAGCCAGACTGCGAATCCTCCTGCAGACCGGACCGAAAGTCTTTCGGTGGGCCGGGCTGGGACGAAGAAGCGGGAAGTTTGTGTAGCTCCGAACATGGAAGCCCCAAAAACAAAGCAAAGGATTGCAGCGGAGTAAGCCCAGTGTCTCCTCCTGCAGGGCCTGAATTCTGAGAGCACCAGAAAACTGAGGAGCTGCTGCCATCGAGAGAGAGCGCTTGTCCCCTCGCATCCCTGACGGAACAGCTGATGGAACGGCGGTAGCCATCGTGGTTTGGAAGCTGTGGGGCCCACCCAGAGCCAAACGAGACCCATCGAAGGGTGACTCGTGTTCCCAGGCACACCTAGCCTCCTGCGTCTCCCTCTCCTTGAGGAAGGTAGAAACTGCGGGTCACCGATACCATACGGAGTCCGCTGGAGCCATTACTGGTCGCGTCGTTCTGTCAGGGCTTTGTGTGCGGGCAGGTTGAGATTTGGATCCAAGTGCAGGACTCAGAGACGGAAATGTAACTGAAAACCTCAGCTTTATTGCTGTCACCAAACAAAACAGAAACCAAACATGAAAACACAAACTGAACCACACAGGCAGGATCTGATAGTACGGCGCAACACCAAGCACAGGAAAACACAGGGCTAATATACACAGGGTGGTAATCAGGGAATGGGCAACAGGAGGGAGACACAGCTGGGAGAAATTGGACTAATGAGACAGGGGAGCAGTAAAACTGAACACACTCACATGAGACACAGACCTTCACAATAAAACAGGAAACAAGAAACCACTAAACAAAGACAAAGACTGATAGGCAGACAGAATATAACACATGGAACTTGAACTATGCAAAACATGAGACACAAACAAAGAGCAAATCCTAAAACATGAATAAACAGAAACCGATACTTCTCATAATGGTCAACAATGTAAAAGAATCAAAATACAAAATTAAACCAAGACACGAGAAACTCAAAATACTGGGTCAAAACTGACCCAGAACTGTGACAGCTGCTGTCCTTGATGATTCATCTGTGACAGTTTGAAGGATGTTCATAACATCATTACTGCTGAGAACTAAAGGAATAAAACAGAGAATCCAACACAGCTCAGAGTGCTGAGTTTGTCTGTTTCTCATTGATAACAGGATGTAGTCCCAGATGTACAGAGGACTGAATTAGTGGAAGTTCATAAAGATCATTTAAATTCTATTATTAGATGTCACGTGATCTCCTTTTAATCTTGTATCTATAAGTCATAAATATTACATAAATAATTAGGTCATTTGTCTCTTTGTTAGCCTGAGGGTTTTTTGTAATTAATTTATTGTTAATCAGTCATGATAATAAATAATCCTAGATATATCTAAAATGATTTTTGTTGATTAATCCATGTTTCCAGTTTAAAGTTTCCTCTGAATAGAAATCCCTTCACGGAGATCATATTTGCTCTCATTTACAATGAACACGTGTTGACCTGATTTCCTCATTGATAGTTAGTTGTTGTTTTCCTTGTAGTCTGTCTTGAAGTCATAAAGATTATATTAGTCACTGATTTACTAGAATTACTTTATGCCCTCAGTTATCATAGGCTTACTGAATCTAATGAAACAGTGACCTCCCCTTTGTACTGTGTAATATAAAAGTCAGTCAGGTTTGCAGATGACACAGATACTGTTGAGTTTTCACTGACAGAATGGAGATCATGGTGTTTTTCTCGCTGTTGCTTCTGGTCTGCTCTGTTTCCACAAATAAGTCAGAGGCAGATAATGAAATTCTTGACCAGCAGATTTCAAACCAACAACCCTGTCCACAGGACATCCATGCTGTGCTCAGAGAGATGGCAGTCTCACTGGCTGAACAGAAAGTGAGGATGGCATTCCTGGAAAAAGAGAATCGAGGTACAGTATCATGTCAGGTCGTGAGAGAGGTAACAGCATCAGGAATAGGGATGGGTATTGATAAGATTTTCACGATTCCGATTCCTTTTTCGATTCTGTTTAACGATTCGATTCTTTATCGATTCTTTTAAAAAAAGGAGAACACTAAGGTCGATTAGCTTAGAACTTTGTTTTATATCTTCTCTTTGAACAAGATAGAAATTTAGGAGTAACATGGCCTTACAAACCCAACAGTGAGATCTTAAGAGATCCACAGCCTACGGCTCTTCAATGGGGTGTCACAGGGTCCCCAGGAAAAAAAATTGTAAATGTAAATTAATAAAATAAATATTCTTCTGTAGCAATAACAAAGTATAACATAAATTATTCTGTAGCAATTACACAAGAATATCCAGTAATGTCCCTGCCTACAATTAAACACATTCACTTACCGAAAATCGGGGCAAATGGGTGCAATCCTTTGACCACAAACTTAGTCACTGCTCGGTGACATTTGTCTATCCTGGCCTGAAAGGAGACGCTACCGGTAGACTGCAGCGAGAACTGCCAGCCAGACTCTGTCTGTCTCATCATGGTCACCTAAATGCACAGTAATGGCAGGTTTTGTAATAAGGCAGATCGTGCTAACATAATATGCACTGTTAGCTGATTATTTACCTGCCGCATTAACGGGAGAGGACGTGCAAACGTTACCGCTGCTGCTGGGTTGAGATTCACGAGTCTGGAGCGGAATTAAAAACACGACATTCATTTAAGGTTATCGCGTGTTTTGTGAGCAAATGCTTTTGCATATTCGTAGTGTTTCCTCCTTTAAATGAAATATCTACTTTGCAAGTATTGCAAGTTGCCCCGTTGTCATCCGTTCTCGTAAAGTATAACCAAACTTTTGAGCGTTTGAGCCGCTTATGCGCCCTGCCAGGTAAATGATGCTCCGCAACGTGGTGACGTCATTCGGGGCGACTGGAATCGATAAGGGAATCGTTTGCAAAAATGGCAAACGATTCCAAGGAATTGAAACAGTGGGAACCGGTTCTCAACAAGAACCGGTTTTCGATACCCATCCCTAATCAGGAAACCTTCATATGATCCACTTTTGTGTTACAGAGATATCAATGTCGCTTGATCAAAATTCAGAATGACAGAAATGAGGAATGAAAAACATTCTTTTAAAGTCTTTTGTAAAGTGTTGTTGGGTTTCTTGAAAGGTTCTTTATAAAGTTATTAGTATTATAATTAATATTAGAAGATTATTACCATGGATGTAAATGGTAGAATGCAACATTTTAAAACAAACATTAGACACAGTTTGTGTGAGAAGTGAAGTAGGAAGTCACTAAAGCAAGTGTAAGCTTCATCAATGATGCTGCTTTACAGTGGAAAATTATGTCTCTGTCACGGCTAATGGAAGGTATGGACTCAGGCGCGGAGCTCTGGGTTGAAGCAGACAGTGCGTTTATTTACAGTACTTGAAATACAGTCTTTAAACAACGTGATATCCAACAATGTCCTTTCTCTCAATTCCCAAAAGTGGTGAAGGTGAGTTTCCCCGTGAAGTCTGTGTGCACTCCTTCCGTGTGAGTTCCTCCTCCCGAAAACACCAGTGAATCCTTTCTCTCCACTCCTCCGTCCCGTACTTCTCCACCTGAGAGACGAGCAAACACAACAGCGGATAAGAAGGCTTTCCTTGCTATGCGGGTTACAAGATCACAAGCACACTTAGCTACCGAGTTCCGAGTACAATCCAGCGTCGACTGCCGTCTGGACACACCGTTAAATACCTTCGCTTTGTGAGGAATAGTGATGTGGCGGTTGCGAACAAAATGGCTCTTAGAGCCGGATCTTTGACGTGAACGACACGAGCCGGCTCCTTATCGCGAGCCGTGTTTTTTTTTTCTTTCTCTCACCCCCCCTCTCTCTCTCTCGCACTTTTTTTTCCTGCTTCACTCCGCACGCAAGCCTTGTGCTTTGCGCTGGGCAGAGGGGGGAGGGGCGGTAGTTACACTCGCAGTAGCACAGGAACAGAGCGGGAGGGAGAGAGAGAGAGACAGAGAGCCAGGGACAACAACGTCACATTAGAAAGGTATAGTAATCATCCACAACTATTTTCAGTTGCAGATGATAAAGGATTCAGAAAGTTTATTCATGCAGGCCCATATGACAGAGAATGTGCATCTTCTTTTAGTTTTCATATTTTAATTAATATTTAATTGTGTTGTGGTTTGCAGTGTTTTGTGTTCATTTTAAATTTGTTTAAAAGGAAAAAGCTGAAAATTTAAATAGTTAAAAGTTGAACTGTGACTAGTTGGTTTTTGTATTATATGATTTATTTATTACATTTTATGTGGAGTGAATAAATAAAAGTGTATTTACGGTGGCCCCTAGAGGCAAAGCACGTACAAACTCCAAAACACGTAAAAACAGAACATTTTTTTTGTGTGTGAAGTTTTCTGTGTCAGCTTGTCATGTTAAGTCTTCCTGTATTTGTCTGTCATGTTTCATGTCCAAGTTTTCTTTGTTTGTGTGTGTTTCCGCTCAGTTAGTGTCAGATCGTCTGTTATCCTCACTACACATTTCATAGGTTTGCCTCATTGTTTCACTGTTTCCTAGTTTACTCAGTGTTCATAGTTTTTTATAGTTTTTTCACTGAGTGTCACAGCCCTTTGTCATAGTCTCCTTAATTTCCCTAGTTTCATGTTTTTCTTGTGCCATCATCTACAATAAAGGCTCGCTTTATTTTTGAAACTTTGTTTGGTCTCACCGTGTCTGCATCTGGGTCTACCTCGTTTTCATACCGGCGTACCCCGCCGTGACAGTCAGTGCTGTTTGAAGTGAGATTTATATTCCCATAAATATTTTTCATCCATGTACAATTTTAGTTGGACAGACTGGTTGTCTGCTGTGCTGTCTTGTGAAACTGAATGTCTTTTAAAAATATTTGTTTTCAGCAATTAATAATGCAGTGAAATAAAAAAAAATATTTTCATTTATTTCAGATCAGGCAGCAAAGCTGGAGAGTCAGAAGATTGAGACTGACCAGCTGAAGCTTCAGTCAAAAGGTATTGTGTGGAAATCTAATGATGTATATATAAATGTTAGAATACTCTTGACATATTCGCATTTATATAAATAAACGTCTGACCTTAAATCGGAAGTTAAATTGACCAGATTAGTATTTATGTGTGAAATTCTTAATGTGAGACACTGAAACTAAAACCTGCTCTGATCAGCTCAACATCATGAGCTGACTGGAATGTGTTACAGTTACAGACAAAGTGTTTGAAGACACAACGCTACTCAGTGTGCTGAGTAGTGCCCATGTTACTGAGCCTACCTCAAAATATGAGCGCGACATCACTGAAGCATATCAGCTCAGACGAATTAGCAAGGTCTGTGTTGGGTGTTGAGGAACTAGAACTGATGAGAAGTGGGCTACTGGACCAAGACATACTTGGAGAGGTTATATACAACACATGTGGGAACTAGGTAACAGATGTTTGTAGCAGCTACACACTGAACTTCAGCATGTAACTGTAGAAGTATTTAGGAGTTATATTTCTTTAATTGTTCACTTAATGGTTGAATATTATTTCACTAGCTGGGACCACATCCTCTGTAACGATGGGCAATGAGGGATGAGGAAGTGTGAAATGGTGCTGCGGTTTTGGGAAGGCCTCGAAGGGGACTGGCGATGGCTCTCGGGCTGGGCAGATCCCCATGTGTTTTGGCTTTTATAGCCTGAGGCCGGAGGGGGCGTGAAGGAGGAGTGGTCCCGCTCCTGAAATTCAGATGATATCTCCACTACTATGGATGTAAATGGTAGAATACACCATTTTAAATATACATTAGACACAGTTTGTGTGAGAAGTGAAGTAGGAAGTCAGTAAAGCAGGCGTAAGCTCCATCGATGCTGCTTCTTTACAGTGGCAAAATGATGTCAGTTCTGCCTAAAGCCAGATTTATAGACCTGCAGATATTTCCATCCATGTACACTTTTACTTGGAAGAAATGTTGAAACATTAAAGATACAAAAAAATAAAGCATGAAAAACGCAGTGACCGCAGTGGACACTTTTCACTGTTTTCAACACTCGGTTTGACTTCAGCTCTTTGTAAGTTATAACTTCGTTCTGCTTCATGGCTCACAGACCAACAACAACACAGGAGTGACCCACAGACCAGTTCTAACACATACTGTGTACACTGCCTCCATCTGACAGCAGAGCTCACTGCATGCAGACGGGCCCCTGGACTGGACAGTGAGCGCGCTCTCTCTGTTCCAACGTAAAATCAGCTGTAACCTCCACCCACACAGTAGATATACGTCAGCAATACGTCGCTGTGCTGTAATCACTGTTTGCTGAAGGATGCTGTTCAATAAATAAAGCAGGAGTTTCAAGTCACTGCAGGATTCCCAAACATCCTGGGAGCAACTGATGCAGCACTTGTACTGTTAAACCCTCCATCTGAAACTGAGCATGTTTTCTGTATCAGGAAGCACAAAAACTCAGTAATCTGCAAATCCACAAACATTATAATCAAAGTTGTGTCAAAATATCCAGGGTCTATTCATGATGTCTTTGTTTCCTGGAATAAAAGACTTGTAGGTAAGTCGAGAGTGTCCTCCTGATGATCAGGATTTAATTGTGATGATCATCCAACTCTGTTGAAGGTGACTGTGCTCATCCTTCCTCCCATGGATCATGACACTGACCACACCACCAGAGCAGCACTAGAGATAAAAACATGTGAATCACTGTGTGCTGTCAGTAAGATTTTCTTTGTTTTGTGTTTTTCTCAAAACAAGAAGCAAAGCTGGAGAGTCAGAAGACCGAGATCGATCAGCTGAAGCTGGGTCAGAAGGGATGATCAGATTTTTGACTAATGTTCAAATTTATTCAGTCCAGGGAATCAATAACCTCGACCACGGTTACCTGTTCAGGTACAAACGACTGTTCAGTCACGGGTGTTTCATCCACAGGACCTCCAACAGTCTCCTTAACTTTGTGTGTCTGAGATCATGTCACCTTTTTTACATTTCTTCAGTGGAGCGCTCTTTCACACCCGCTGCATTCACCCTTTCTAAAACAGACTCACAAACAGCTCTCTGACAGCCAGACTGAATATTCAGATTTTGGAGAACATCATGAAACATTTTCATCGGTCAACTAGGACCTCCAGCTGAGAGTGTATGATCTGTGTTTATACACAGATTCAAATCTGAAAAGTCAGATTTGAATCTAATCTGAACATTTAGTGTAGTGACTTTAATTTACAAGAAAAAACACTTTGAGGAAACTGTTGTTGTGATTTTTGCACTATATCAATAACATTGAAGTGAATGACTCCACTCTACACCAGTACAAAGTTTTATGAGAATCTAAACTTCTTGAGCTGTCGTGTTTACAGACACAAAGAATGACATGCACACAAACACATCCAAAAATATAACCTCCTTTGTGGAGGTAATAAACTGACTGCACCAGTGTTCAGAAAACAGAGCAATCCACCTAAAACTAACCAAACCTGTTAGTGCTGTTTCACCATTACACTCACAGATTGTTTTAGCAAATCTGGGCCTCATTTCTGTGAACATTTGAAGCTGTATTTGTGCTGTAGCACCACCTGCAGACAGAAGCCAGCAACCTCTACTCAACTGTTGGGTAATTATGTGTGTATGAACTATGCTACATAATCAGGACTCAAACCCACACCCCTGTAGCCATTTGGCACATGGGTCACTACAGCTGCATGGTTACAGCCATCATCAATCCTTTGATTGCTTAACTGAGTAAAAAGGTTCTACATGAGTTTGAGTCCATATGGGTGTCATGTTAAATAAGTGAGCAGACAAGTGGTGTGGTTACAGCCATCTTTTACATACAGTCTATGGGCACCCAGCACCAGTAGGAGGTGTGGTCCTGTGGCTCTGCAGTTGTTAGGATGCCTGGGTCGTTGACCCAGGGTTTTTGAGTTTATTATATTATTTATCATTTCTAGTCTTTGGGTTTCTTAGAGTTCTGTCTTATGGTTTATGTCTCTGTGTTCTATAGTTGCTCTGTCTCCCCTGTCGGCTGTATCCCCTTGTTAAGTTTGCGTCTCTGTGTTATGTTTCCTGTTTTACTTTGAAAGTCCGTGTTTCATGTTAGTGTATCTTGTTTTGCTTTCTTTGTCTCGTTAGTCCTGACTTGCCCCAGCTGTGTTTCCCTCCTGTTGCCCATTCCCTGATTGCTCCATCTATGTATTTAAGCCCTGTGTTTCAGTTTGTCATTGTCGTGATCTACCGTTTACTATGCTGTGTGTTTCTGTCTGCTTGCCTGAGTTTATTTTGCACTCTGGAAGTTTGTTACTTTGAGTTCAGCATTAAAGCTGTTTTTGAGTTCACGTCTGTCTCCGTAGTCTGCACTTTGGGTCCTCCTTACCACCACTCCTGCCTGCACACAGCCTTAACCTAACAGCAGTGTGTGAGGTGGAGGATGAGGGGACGTGGAGGAGACCACTGATCAGTGTAGCATGAACAGAATGAGAGTCTGTTAGTTTCTTACTAACAGATAAAAACATGTGAATCACTGTGTGCTGTGATTTCTGAGATTTCTTTTATTTTGCACTTTTTTTCAGAACAAGTAGCAAAGCTGGAAAGTCAGAAAACTGAGATCGACCAGCTGAAGCACGAATTACAAGGTATTGTGTCAGCATCTGATCATTTCTATAGAAACGTTGAAATATCTTACACATTTTCACATTTTTATAAGTAATGTTTGATCCTAAATATTAAATTTACCAGTTTAGTATATATGTTTGAATGTCTTAATGTTAGACACTGAAACTCAAACCTGCTCTGATCAGCTCAACATCACGAGCTGACTGGAATGTGTTACAGTTAAAGACAAAGTGTTTGAAGACACAACGCTACTCAAACTCATTTCTGTGAACATTTGAAGCTGTATTTGTGCTGAGGCGCCACCTGCAGACAGAAACCAACAAACTCTGGAGCCTCAACTTATGTCAGTGATATAATTCTGTCCACAAGGTAGCGCTACTGTGTTTGAATATCTTTACTTCATTCACAGGGGCAACTTTAGTACCAACAATGTTTTTATTTCTTCCACATGATATCTGAGGGGAAAAGAGCGAGTAGAGGATTAGTGTGATTGTTATCTGTGATTAACAGAGGTGTTGTTTACAGGTGTATCCCCACTCTGTGCAGGTCATTAAAGTGAAAGCACTCTTTAAGCTTCAGAACACACATTAAGTTCATTACTGGATCTAATTTACTGAATGACATTAAACTGAGTTCATGTTTGTCTGAAGCACAAACCAAGATGCAACTAAAACACTGAATAACACAGTTTGTTGTCTTGCCAGAAGCTACAAAATAACTTCCTGTCTGATCTAAAGGACGAGTTTGGGATCCTCAAAAATAGATTCAATCAAATTTCAGTTTCCAATCACAGAATCTGATTCCTTCTGTGACAATGAAACACTTTCAGCTGTCAAACATTTCTTTCATTGGAGATTAAAGTTTTTGTCATGGTCACTTTATTGGGAAGAGTCTAACTCTAAAACACAAAGTTTAAAATAATGACATTTGTCTCTCTCAGTCCAACAGGTGGCTTTCTCAGTCGGTCTCCTCGATCAAGGTGGTGGAGTTACTGGACCCTTTGACACAGAGATTACTCTGATCTTCAAACGTGTTGTCACAAACATTGGAAATGCCTACAACAAACACACAGGTAATAACACTGAATGTCACTTCTCAGCTATGTTGATGTCAGGCTGATGTTCCAGATGTTCTAACAGCTGATTTTCCATTTAACAAAAACAAATGTCCCACAGGTATTTTCACTGCACCAGTGAGAGGAGTCTACCACTTTGTCTGGACCATATTTGGATATGGAGACATTGCTGCAGGTGCTTATGTTCAGGAATGGAGAGAAGATTTTTCTTGCATATGAACATCCAGCAACTGGTTTTGTGAGTGCCTCTAATGGAGCCTCACTGCTTCTAGAGGTTGGAGATCAGGTGTTTTTACGTCTATTGGCTGGTAGAAGGATATATGACGAACAAGAAAATTTTAACACCTTCACTGGTCATCTGATTTTCACCATGTGAGAGGTGTGACAGCTCCAACACTTCCTGTTTGGACTGTCCTGAGTGGGTGGAGCTTAGACATGTTTAGAAGTAAAACAGGAAGTAAATCACCTGCTGGAATCAGTTTCTTGCTCTCTCTCTCTCTCTGGTTGGTTCTAGTTTTGTGTTTATTTGTTTCTACTTCTCCTCTGATTCTACTGACTCAGATAATTTACTTCTTCTTCTTATCATTGATTCAAATAAATCCAGTTAAATGCTCAGTGATTCTCTTCTCTTTGTCCTTTCTTTGAGTCGGCTCTTCATAAAGTGCTGCTCCTCCATCAGGTCATGACTATTTTCTATAAGTTAAACTGCATTATTCTTTATTGGCTCCACTGTCCTGTGTTGGTCAGTCTGTTATTTTGGTGACTGCTGGCCCACATGTTTGCTTTTAACTGGAGTCTTTCCTGTTAAGTTGAGCAAAATCCAACAGTTCCTCTTTTTTCTCTTCTTTGATAATCATGCAGGTATTTTTCTTAAACACTTAGTCAGATTAAATTTAACATCTGTTATCATGATAAAAATGTAAACAGCTGATTTAGTTTGATATAAAAATGTGTGTCAGTGCTGTGGAGGAATTTCTAGAAGCTGAAATGTTTCCTTATTTTTCATCTGAGTCCAGATCCAGACACAGATAACTGACTGTAAACTTGCTCCCATTCAATTCTTTAGTTTCAAAATAAAAGCATAATTGAACTAACACTGATTTCTTTGTGTTTCATACATAGAACATTGACATATGAAGTGAGATTAGTGGTTTAGCGAGCTATGTTGAGCTCAAACTCAGAGTTTTTCTGGCTAAATCACCATGGTAACGTCTGCTGAACACATAACTGGTCAGGAGCTGATTATGTTCTGAGCTTTGGCTTAAAATCTTGTGGAAGCTTTATAGTGTTTCTCAGCTGCTTTGGAAATGGTGTCACCACATTTAGAAAATCCTGCAGAATTAGGTGTTCAGAATGAGAGGATCTGTTTGGATGGAGAGAACGTTCAGAGGCCGACGTGATCGATTGGGCTTTCCTGATTATGTTCTGCATGAGAGATACAGATTCTAAGCAGGGACAGAGAGAGTTTGAACAGCCTAGATCTCTTATGAAAGTCTGTGTGTTCAGAGCATGAATTAAAGAAGATGATAGAGGTTAATGGAATATAATACCACACCAGCTTTATTTATAAAGCACTTTAACGTAAAACTGGGTGTATCACCCACGTTTACTGATGATTAATATAATCTAGAGGACATCATACAAAAAAAATAATCACTTTTGAAAAATATGAAACTTCCTCCCGATTTTGAGAAAGTAAATTCACATCAAGGTCAGACTGTGCAGAGCTCAGAACTGTGTATCAGAAACACAGGCTTTGTTTTTGCTGCTCCGACATGTTAAAAGTACTGAGAGTGATAACTTCTATCAGCAGTCACATCATCAATAAACACCAGTGACCCAGTTCCACTGGCAGCCATACACACCAGTGCCATAACACTGACTCTACCATGTTTGACAGATGATGTGGTATACTTCATGTCATGAGCTCTTTCTTTCCTCTTCCCATTATTGTGGTACAAATTCTTTTTCATTTCCTCTGTCCAAATAATTATTTTTTCTGTACTGGAATCAACCTGTATTTCATTGGAATAAACAGGGAACAGGCCTCACCTGCCCATTAAACTGTTGTCCATCAGTCGTCCTATTACTTCTGAGTATCTGAATGTGGGGACTTTAAAAATGGCTGTAATTCCTAAAGATTTAATGCACTAACTTAAAGAGAAGTCAGCACTTCATCACATCTTGATAGTTTGTTTTTTGGGCATGTAAATCTTTCTCACTTTGATTTTGTCATGGTTCGTGAGGCAAACGGTGTGGGAATAGCAGTGAGAGGACCCAAGCACAGACACACTGAGATGAGGTCGGTATAAACAAAAGGTGAGCCTTTAGTATTTAACTGAACAAAAACACTGCAAAGCAAAAGGTGAGAGAGGAACTGAGAGAAACTAACAAAAACGTACACTGGGAAAAGCTGAGCAAAAGAACATGAAGAACATTAAAAACATTACCAAAAACCTGAAATTGGGAACTGGAACATGTAAATCTTTATCACTTTAATTTTCTGTTTTACAGATACTGTCTTCATAAAATCTTTACTAAATTAACCTTAAATCTTTTATTAAATGTCTTATTCCAGACTCATGAAAAGGAAAAATACACATTTAGTTGTTAAGTCTACAAACTGGTGTATATTCAGTGATAATATATAGCTGCAGATTTAAACATTTCCAGTGAATGTACAGGAGCAGCTACATATTTAGTTTTTTTACTGTATTTTATTATGTGTGTTTGTGTGTCTGTTTAAATATTAACTTCCATTCCCTGATAAGCAGCTGCTGGGTGAGATCTGTATGAATGTCCAGGCTATCGGAGAGTACAGCTCACTCCTCTCCACATCAGCAGAGACTGATACTCCTGACAGTCCGGACTCTCACCCACATCTGGTCATGCAGCAACAAGGAAACAACACAGAATATAAAGCAAAACATTATAAAGGGAGACATTTGAAGCTGAAAGATTTGAAACATTGTCAGTTTTCCTGCAGTGCAACTCAGGTCGGAATAAATGACACTCGAGTTTTAATGGTAAGTTGATTTTAAAGGAAAATCAATGTTTACCATGTTGAAGTAATTCTGATGATATTACTAGATGTGTTGTGATACAAGTAAAGAATAAGTTGTGTAAATGTGAACACACGATTGTGTTGAGATGTATGGATCGGCTGCGGTCCACCTGATAAGTTAATACTGGGTAAACTGAGACAATAAACTGTTTTTAAATCTTCACTGGCTGCAGTGAGATACGTGTGCTGAAGATTACTGGACCCGGCGAGGTCCATATGATGAAGTTCTTGGGGAGATAAATGACAGAAACAGTTTCTGAATTTTGAGGAGAATTCTGAAGCACTGAGGTTGAATTTTCTCTGTGCTTGGTGCGCTGTGTGGACTTATATCAGAGTTATAAGTCCAAAGGTTATGACCTGGAGGTCATTCATGGTGTTTAAAGAAGAACAGGAACTAGAAAAGGATATTTAATGTCATATTTTGTGTAAATTGAGGAAAACTCACCACATGTGTTCACCTTTTTTCATTTAAAGGGACACAGACACTAACACACACACACAGTTCTTGGGTGTGAGTTACTTCCTCTTTTAATTTTAAACTGCAACACATGTTCATTGAACTAGAATTTCAGCAGTGAATGAGACAGGATTTAGATTAGGGCTAGTTAAAGATAAAGATGACTTTTATTAGTCCCACAGCTGGGAAATTTGTTTTGGTTACAGCAAAAGTGCAAAGTTATGCAGCAGAAATTAGAAAACACTGGAATGCAATAAGATAAAGTAGAATAGAATAATATATACAATAGAATAAAATAGAATACCAATACTATATACAGCTGAGTAAGAAAATACAAAATACAACTTTGTCAAAGAAAGAATTGCACATATAGCAGTCTTAGTCTTAGTATGAGGGTTCTGGTAAAAGTACTAGTTCTGGTAAAGTAAAAGATTATGCTCAAAGTTTTATGCCCTGGAGGCCAAGAGTCGTGTGTAGAGAAGAACATGACTTAGAAACGGACATTTAAGGTCACATTTTGTCTAAGATGGGGAGAATTGTCCCATATGTGTTTATTTCTCTTCTTTTTAAGAGGACAGACGCACTGAGTGTTGTCTACTTGCTCTTTCTGATTCTAAGCAAGCATGTTTGATAAAATACTCTTAGGAAAGCGTATTTTGAGTGCTTCTAAGTGTGTGAATGTTGTGAGTACTTGATTTGAATGATTCTGTGTGATTTGTACAAAATAATAAATAAGTAATAATAACTCATAGGAGAGTGCGTGAATAGAGGAGGCCTGAGAGAGTGTGTGTGCGTCAAACAGGAAGTCTGATTATAGCTGGGGAGAGACGTTGCAGCATGAAAACAGAGGAATTAGAGACTGAATGTCTTAAGAAAAAGTAATAAAATATATTAATTACATGTTTTAGAAAAAGAGAGACTGAGAAAATAAATACATGAACTAACAATTACATTAATGAATAGAAAACACACATACACAAATTGTTACCGGTGAAATGTTGGGAATAATCAGAAGTGAGATAGCTTAATATACTGATGAAATGAAGAAAGCAGCTTACACTCCTTTGATTTCCAGAGTCAGTGTGTCCCCTCCCCTCATAGCACCCGTGCCCACTTGGCCCCCGTATCAGGCGAGCATGGAAGGCTGGACAGCCCATGAAGGGTAAGATCCCACCTCGAAACCCTGGGACAACCTAAGGCAAGGCGCAGTCACGATTGCTTGAACCTAGGTCCCTAAGTGAGCTTGGACTCACTGGAGGAGACGGGACTTCAAGGGTAAAGCCGCTGGGGCAGAGGGGGAAATGTCATTAACAATGACGAGTGATGAGCCAAAGAGGGGAGACACTCACTGTCTTTCAGGGTGAATTGTTCCCTGAACCTGAAAATCAAGCTCTAACTTCTGGCTGAGGACAAAGAATGTTGTTATTTAAGGAGGGAGATCAAATTTGGGAAAGAGAAAAACTGACTGTTTAAGTGGAACCTTGTGAGGGAGTCTGAAAAAACCACGAAAAGAAACATATACACAATCACACACACAAATAGAAAATGCGTTAACCTTAGAATACAAAAGAGCTCATGAAGATCAGATAGCAGGTTTAGCATAGGAGTCTGTTTATCATGTTGTCCAACTCGCTTAGTGTGTAGTAAGTTTTCAGAAGAGAAAATTTAGAATTTAGTGATGATGGTGTGCAAGTTGTGTGGTGTTTAACCCTAGAACACTATCGCCGGGTGATTTATACCCGAGAAAATACATTTACATGATTTCTCCCTCCTCCAGCTGTAAACGTGTCGAGGAGCATGTGCCTTCACCATGGAAGTCTCAAATGTCCCAGAAATGGGTGGACCAAAGACCAGCTTTCCAGAGTCATTATTTTGTTTTAGGAGGTTTATTTTTCATTTTGTTAGACATGGCACAGTTGAAAGTAAAAGAAGACCACTCTAATTTGTCATGTGTTGTCATATTTTGATATATTTGATTACTTTTCATTGGTTATATTATATCAGGTAAAAATCACCCGGCACTAGTGATCGTGTTACTATTTATTTATTTATTTATTTATTTATTTTTTTTGTCTGTCCCATTTGGTTCTTTAGCCGTCAGAATTGTTGTCTGAAGACCAACAAGGATACCAAATGGATTTATTTTGCCAAATGGATCATCATGGCATTGCCGTATTGGTCCATTTGATCAAACTTAGTTATTTTTATTTATTTTATTTTCAGTTGTTACAGATGGGACAGACATGACTGGGGGATAGGAAAGGGAGAAAGAAAGAGAGGAAGGAAAAGAAAAACAGAAGGGAAAAGGGACAGTGAGAAAGGGCACTTACAAAGACAAAGAGGGAGAAAAAAAAGAGAAAAAAAAAAAAAATCTCCTGGATCACCTGTTGAGAGAAAAGGAGAAGACAAGCAAAAAAAAAAAAAACAAAGCAACATACTAAACACAACACCATCACGTTAATCTAGCTAAGTGTGAACAGCAGTAAATACTAAATATTGAAAGTTGTTGTGCAGCACACAGGACAGACAGCGCACAATGTGCTTTGAAGTAGCAGCTACGAAAAGTGTAGTTTGTCTACGAACAGTGAACACCCGTGTGTACACCTGTGTGGATCAACGCGCTTGTATACAAAAGGTTTCCCCATGTAACGGTCTGCTAGAGGGTGTGGAGGCCCATACCCCCGTCCCCCAGGGCATGAAGCAGGCATGGAGGAGATCCAGGCTCCAGACATCCAGAGGCCCCAGAGTGCGAGAGCCCAAGGAGGACCACCGGAGGGGCATCCGTGCCACCTTCCTGGGAAGGGCTGAGGGATCCCCAGACGAGGGGGTCACCCAGCAGCCACGGAGCAGAAGCCAGAGGGGGCTGCACCGGCGTGCCCGCCGGCTCTGCCGGCAGCCAGCTGTGCCAGAGTGAACCGAGTTGCAGGCCCCGAGGCCGGAGGCCCGAGGGCCCCTTTGCTCCGGAAGAGGCCTGACCGAGCGACAGGCATCAGGCCCCGCCAATTAGCCACCGGGAGTGAGCTGGTGCATACCTGAGCGCCCAGCCCCGGACACCAAGAACCACCAATGCACCAACCCCTGAGGGCATCAGTTACCAGCAGGGAGTGTGGTGAGGGGAGATAGGCCTCCACACTTGGAGGGCCTGGGAGTACCCAGGGAGGTGGAGTCTAAGACCCGACCTGACATATAGACACAGACAAACAGGCACACACAGACATAAACATGCTTTCCCACCCTCATGCACACATATACAAACACTCAGCACTCACCCAACGTAGGGACAGACATACATAGACATGTACACACAATCATACTCCCCAAACATACTCTATGCCCCGGGTCCAGGTGCCCTCGCCCCCAGAGGGGGAAACGGCACCCAGACCCAAGATATGTGACCCTTTCCCCCGGGGTGTAGGTCGTGTTACTATTTATAGCGATAATGTTCTAGGGTTAACGAGATTTTCTGTGTATTGAGCAGGTGAGGTGATGTTAGTTGACCTGAGAGTGTCAGGACCCTGAAGAACTTGTGGCAAAATGTTCTGTGTTTAAGATTGTTGAGGTTGTTGTTGTAGTGATGGGTTACTTCTATCGGTTAGATTTGTGTTGTTTTCTTATTTTAATAGAGGGAGTTTTATCAAACATGCACATGTCGAAGGGGGTCCATCATTTTTGTAACAGTGCACTTAGAAAAACCTGTCAGGTGATTTTGTTTTGTGTTTTGATGAGCTAATAATCAGCTCTCTTCTTCTCATTTTTGTTCTAAGCAGGCCTGCAAAAGAGTGAATAACAGCGCTGACAAAAGTCTCAGGACAACAAAGATAAGGTGACCTTTTCCAGATTACAATGGGCAGAGGAGAAGGCTAAGTCTCTGTCTAAAAGGATTGCCGCGAGCCAATCCAGTCCAAAAGCAGAAAGAACTATTTTCCTAAAAACAAAATAAAACAAATGAATGAGCGCATGTTGCTGAGAGTGAAGACTCTGATTATTTGCGAGGGAGTCCACACTATCAGCAAGACCTGATGTTAATGCATGTGAGTGAATGTGTGTAAATGGATGGTGACTGGACGGACGAGGCAGACCATAGGTTGGACCGACTGGACACTGAGATAAAGACGGGACTAAGGTTAGACACATGACTGATGACTGTTCTGTTTTAAGTTTCCTTTCTTATAACACAGGTCGGATCACAAGTGGGGAAAAACTGAGTATGAAATGTGAAGTTCTGGTTAACACACAGGTTTTTGTTTCTAGGAAGTTCCAAGGATGCAGGCTGGGGATGGAGCCAAGAAAAGATTTGACATAATGATTAATTTGATTTCATTCCTTAAACACAGGTTTGAAGGGCCGGAGCATATATACCTAATATGATAGGACTAACCTTTTTCTTTTAATCTCCTAAGCTCGAGTGAAGGATTTTGAGTTTGTAACACATAAGATGTGTCACAAAAGGGGGGGGGTTACAGGATTTAAGGTTTAATTTGAAAGGGGTTTTAGGATCGTTTTATGACGTTTGGGGTTTTTGATAATTTAGTATAGAAATTGTTTTGTGGTTCTTTTTGATCTGTTTCTATGCTCAGATGGTGATGGTTTATATCTTACCCTGGGCGTGTTTAATAAAACTAAAAGTGTTGCTCACACACATGAAGGGCATGGAGATTAAGTAAAGTTAATATAAAGGACAGAGCCCAGAACATGATATGGTGAAACAACTTTGAATGATTAAAGGAACCTTAGATGAACACAGTAGATTAGTGAGGTGTAGCAGAGAGAGGCTTTTTGTTTTCTATCCTTTACAGGAGAAGATTTCAGGACCACAGCGACCACAGGGGGGCGAGAATCCTGGAAGCCCCAGACCGAACGGAACCAACCAGAGAAAGGAGAAGAACAGAGCACAAAGACACTTAGTTGTTTATATTACAAAGAAGATCAAAAGCTTGTTAGACACAGGTTATAATGGAAGCATAAAAGGGATGAGAGGAACTTTACATAACATAGAAATCCTGCAACAATTCGTAAATTGCCCAAACACAGTGTTCAGACCGGATATGCGCTACCCGTTAAAGGGGGCGAAGAAATCAGGCCTAAGTTTGAAAAATGAAATGGGTTAACTCGATAGAGGATGTTTCCAAAGGTCGAGAAAATAATGTAGGACCTTTTACCAGGAGAAAGCTAATTGTATCTTTTACACTTTATAGTGTGCACTGAGGGAAGTCAGGAATAGTTTAAATTAGGATTGAAAAAATTAAACTAGGTGAAAAGGGGTGTAGCAAGTAGATTTAGGGCAGCTCACAGCCTGGCGTAAACGCAAGGTGCCGTCACACAGCTTAAGTTATTTGTTTGATTTATTTTTATGACAAAATAATAAGGAAACATTGAAAACATACAACCCGTTGAGGAGACAGATAGGGTTGGGGAATTGAAAGGTTTTGTTTGTTTAGCATAATCTCTTTTGTTATATTTTAGCTTTAACAGGGAACATGCCTCTCTGGAGCTTCTCTCCTGATGCTACCCTGCCAAAGACCCTTATCCATAGAGACTATGTCAGCTCCCAAACAGACAACAACAAACCAAACCTAGCAATAAACAACTTAAACATCAATAGTAACAAAGCAAGAACAATACAGAATCCACATCTGAACCGAAGAATAAAACAGTGAAATGTGGATTATTAAATATTAGGTCTCTCACCCCCGGAAGATGATTGAATAAAGAAAGACAGGTACTTATGTATGTCAGCATAAGGTGGAGTCCAACAGAAGCAAGGCACCCTACATGCGCACAGCATGCAGCAGGGGTTGCCAAAATAATGTAGAAAACAGCACATGTAGTGAGAGAACACCCACTAAAAGTTCTGATTACACATAGTGTGGTGGCATATGTGAACTCGCAGGCGTTCACTATGACATCATTAGCACAACAGAGACTGAGTAAAGTTTTAGATGCTCCAAATCTGACATTTCAGAATCAGAATCAGAATCAGAATCGTGTTTATTGGCCAAGTATATGTGCAGACAAATACAAGGAATTTGGTTCCGGTAGATGGTGGCTCTCGAGCACAGCAATGTAAATCTCACACACACACACACACACACACACACACACACACACACACACACACACACACTTATCTATATATACATTACACATGCATACACATACATACACAAAGCTGTGTAAACCAACTATAAATAACTAATCTAAACGTATATACATAAAATACAGAAATGAAATGAGGTGGAATGAATACTACAGAATGTACATAAGGTGCAGTTGCAGTCTGGCAGTGGGAGCAGTGTGACAGTTCAACTGTTTAGAAGGGAGATGGCGAGGGGAAAGAAACTGTTCCTGTGTCGGGTGGTCCTGGTCTGCAGGCTTCTGTACCGTCTGCCAGAGGGCAGCAGATCAAAAAGTCTGTGTCCAGGGTGTGAGGGGTCTGTGATGATTTTCCCTGCCCGTTTCCTGGTTCTTGAGAGGTACAGATCCTGGATGGAGGGCAGGGGGGCGCCGATGATCCTTTCTGCTGCCCGTACAGTCCACTGCAGTCTGCACCTGTCCTGTTTAGTGGCTGCACCATACCAGACTGTGATGGAGGAGCACAGGACAGACTCAATGACTGCAGTGTAGAACTGGATCAGCAGCTCCTGTGGAAGACTGTACTTCCCCAGTTGTCTCAGGAAGTACATCCTCTGCTGGGTCTTTTTGAGGATGGAGTTGATGTTGGTCTCCCACTTCAGATCCTGGGAGATGGTGGTACCCAGGAACTTGAAGATCTCCACAGTCGACACAGGGCTGTCTGATATGGTGAGGGGGGGCAGAGTTGAGGGATGTCTCCTGAAGTCCACTGTCATCTCTACAGTTTTAAGAATGTTCAGCTCCAGATTGTGCTGACTGCACCAGAGTACCAGCCGCTCAACTTCCTGCCGGTATGCAGACTCATCACCATCCTGAATGAGGCCAATGACGGTGGTGTCATCTGCAAACTTTAGGAGTTTTACAGCTGAGTTCTTGGAGGTGCAGTCATTAGTGTAGAGGGAGAACAGTAGTGGTGAGAGGACACATCCTTGAGGGGCACCAATACTGAGGGACCGAGTTTCAGAGGTGATCTCCCCCACCCTCACTTGTTGCTTTCTGTCTGTCAGGAAGCTGGTGATCCACTGACAGGTAGCTGGAGACACGCTGAGCTGGGAGAGTTTGGAAGAGAGAAGTTCAGGCACGATGGTGTTAAAAGCTGAACTAAAGTCCACAAACAGGATCCTGGCATAGGTTCCCGGGCGGTCGAGGTGTTGCAGGATGTAATGCAGCCCCATATTCACTGCATCATCCACCGACCTGTTTGCCCGGTAGGCAAACTGCAGAGGGTCCAGCTGGTGGCCTGTAATGTCCTTCAGATGGGCTAACACCAGTCGTTCGAAGGATTTCATGACCACAGACGTCAAGGCAACAGGTCTGTAGTCATTCAGTCCTGTGATGGTGGGTTTCTTGGGAACAGGGATGATGGTGGAGCGTTTGAAGCAGGAGGGAACTTCACACAGTTCCAGGGATCTGTTGAAGATGTGAGTAAAGATGGGAGCCAGCTGTTCAGCACAGGTCTTGAGGCAGGAGGGTGAGACACCGTCTGGTCCGGGGGCTTTCCTGGGCTTCTGTTTCTGAAATAGTCGGCTCACATCCTCAGTGTGTATTCTGAGTTTCAGGGAGGAGGGAAGGGGGGTGAGAGGTGTGATGGAGGTCGTTGAGTCTGGATTGGAGAGGGTGATGGTCGTCGTTGAGTCTGAAATGGGGAGGGTGGTGGTGGTCGTTGGGTCTGGATTGGGGAGGGTGGGGGTGGTCGTTGGGTCTGGATTGGGGAGGGTGGGGGTGGTCGTTGAGACTGGATTGGGGAGGGGGAGGGGGAGGGGGAGGAATCAATATGGCAGATTTAATGGGATCAGGAGAACCTCATGATTGTACTAAGAAAGTAGAAGTTGAAGGGAAAGTCAGGGAAGATTTAAAAGCAGAACCTATCCCTGGAGCTGAGGATTGGTTCATAGATGGCTGCTGTCATCGTGATGAAGAAGGATCGAAAGCAGGCTATGCTATAGTCTGCAAACAAGGAACTGAATTTGAGCCCACGAGGAACTCCAGCAGTGGAAGGAGCCACGCTGGACTGGTCCTTATGAGGTCGTTGCCAGAACAACTACAGCAGGTCAACTAAAAGGGAAAGGCGATACCTGGTATCATTGGTCGCAGTGTGCACCAGCACATGAGAGTTTGGTAGAGGAAAACTCCTCTACACCCAACACAGGTGGTAACGAGCAGAGGCAAAATAAATACTCTCACCTGTGCAACGGGCCAACCAGTAGTCCACCTGGGAGGCCGAAGAAAGAAGAGGAGCAGCTTAGAAGGTCACCACGCCAGCAGAAAGGAGCGGTGACAAGTTGAGGACTCCACAAAAGCAGGGGAGTTTCATTCCAGGATACAAAGTTTATATAACATGATGCAAACACACGAATCAGAGACACGTAATGAGAAAACTGATTAGAATGTTCCTTACAACTACATGTTTATTGTATGCAATGATATTAACTATGGCTGTGTTGTTTATTGTCTATATTTTGCAGGGCACTCCGGACCACTTGTCTGAACACGGAGGCCAGTCCAGCCCAGCACTTCCTGAGACTGTAGTTGCTAAAACGGGATCGGTAAAAAAGACAAAAGCGCGAGGTGTCAGGTAAAGGTGATGAGTGTCTCAGCATGAATAATGGCATAGAGTTGAATTATGTTAAAGGGTCTACCAGCTCATTCACATTTGATTTGTGTGACGTCATTAAGTGTACAGGAGCTAGTAGTAGCTGGAGAGCGTATGATGTATGGGTCTGCAATGACCCTATGATATGCTTAGGGTAAATTTAGTTGATGCAAAGTCTAAGCCGCTCGCAGAAAGCTTAATCACCATTCTGACTGATCAGATGGTAACTTCGGGAACAGTAGCTCAAAAGGAACAGGAACCAAAAGGGAGAGTACTTCTGACAACAGATTACTTTAGACTGAAGCCTAAGGATTTGATTGAGCGCGCCACGGGTTTCAAGGACAGTAACCTCTGGCTTGATTGGATGGCTCAAAATGCTAGAGAACAACATGTATCTGACTGTGTTGCCTGTGCTTCACCTAGGCCACGTTTGTTTATAGAGCCCGCACCATTGCATTAGAGGATGAGTGGGGCTATGATTGTATGTTACAGTTAACTAGAAGTGCAGTGACTACTGGCAACTGTACTTTGTTGTCCAGACTTTTCCCTGCCGTTTCAAAGCAGACAGCAGTGGGATCATTTATGCCAAAACAAGATAACTACACATGTTTTAAGTTTTCTACAGATAATGAAAAGTACAAGGTGGGAGAGATCGACCCAACTTGGTGTGCTGTCACACTCACGGGACGAACCACCAACAATGTAAGCGACTCTAGCACGATAATTGGAACATGGTCAAGAAGTGGGCTCTATTATCACTGTGGGGAAAATACTCTGTTAGTTCGTGTTCCTATGGGAAGCGTAGGGACATGTGCGATGGTGCGATTGGGAGCTCCGCTCATGCTTATTGGGAATCAGGTAAAGGCTATTCCACAACACAACACACGTACCTTAGCCGCCAGAGGTAAGAGACATATTTTGGCCAAAAGAGGGACCCAGGGTACACATGCATATGACCCTAGGTTAAACTCTCCGACCTGGATAGACTCTATTGGAGTGCCCAGGAGAGTTCCAGATGAGTACAAGCTGGTAAATCCGATAGTGGTAGGATTTGAAAGTGTATTTCTTTGGGTGACACCTAATAAGAATGTTGATCGCATTAACTATGTTCATTGCAATCTGCTGAGACTCTCTAACCTAACCAGGGATGCCATGATGGGGTTCGCAGAACAATTGGGTCCGAGTTTGCTGAGGGGAAATCGAACGGCCCTTAACATGAGAAGGGAGGCGGGTGCGCCATATTCGGAGACATGTGCTGCACTTTTATCCCTAATAATACTGCCCCAGATGGCTCAGTAACCCGAGCTCTGGAGGGCTTGAAAACTTTGTCTAAAACTATGCATGAACACTCAGGTATCGAAAATCTGCTGGCGTCCTGGATGACATCTGTGTTTGGACAATGGAAAGGTGTGGCTATGTCAGTGATGTTTTCTTTGACTGTACTTTTGGGAATACTGGTCATCGCTAGTTGTTGTATCATTCCTTGTGTCAGAGGATTGTTGGTAAAAGTAATGGCGAGGGTTCCTAACCCTGGCTGGGTTGAGGGCATCTACCAGATGAACTTAGAACCCATAGAGTGGGCCAGGGAGTGATACAACATGAAGTGTGGTGACATTCCTTGTTGGAATGTCAAAAGAGGGAATGTTGGGATTTAGAGATTCTTTTATTGCTGCCATATACTCTGCCTTATGATAAATGCATTAATAACATGTTCTACAGTATTATTTTATCAGTAATATTGTTTACAGGGTTCATATTGCATTGAATATGTTTGTCATCACATTCATTCTATTCACAGGTTGAGTTCATTCTATACACAATGCATAACTGTGCTTGTTTAGAGTTGATGTTCTATCCAAGAGGGTTTTAAGCTTCACTGGTGAGAGTGTCCAGGTGATACATGTTGAGGGAAGATGAGAACATAGCAGGTTAATTGCATGCATGCTTACAATACACATAAATCTAGTAGCAGGCCTGAGCGAAGGCCCAAGTGTCTTCTGCTTCTTATTTGAGACCTGCGCCAATTCAGTCTACTTAGTGATTGAGGACGAGGGTCCATTATTAGCCCTTAGAGGCCCTGAAGCTTGACGTTATTACCTTAAAAGGCAAGTGTTATCAAAAAGAGAAGTTATATGTCTGTTCATAGTTATTAGAGATGTACAAGATGTACCCTTGTCTGTAAACAATGACTGGACATAATGTATTTTTGACCTGTATTGACGTGTATGTGGGGGTGTGATCCTCTATGCTATAAAACCAGAACTCAGTGTATTTTTGTCAGAGCAAATAAGCCATATGCTGATGGTTGTTCTCCGTTGTCAATAAACTCATCGTTTGATTGCACTTTTCTGGTGCCTCCGTCGTTTGTTGTCTGGTCTACAGTTGATCGATCTCGCTTCAGTATTCATAGTCTATAAACCCTCTTTAATTCTACTAAATCTTGATCTAAAACCAATACACCTTTATGTCACGCTCACACTTCTAAATAGAGCCCTTTCAGACATCAGGAATCATCCCATACACTGCCTTTTCTCTCAAACTTCCACTTGTTCACTCACTCTACTATGAACCTTTGTAGTGTTATTATTACTTATTTTTTATTATTTTTGTACAAATCACACCCAATCACCCAAAACCTACTACTCACAGCATTCACACAGTTAAAATCACTCAAAATAAGCTTTCATACGAGTATTTCAGACATGCTTTTCATAATCAGAAAGAGCAAGTCAAAGAAGAACAACTGAAACCTCTAATCATTCTCACAGCACACACATAAACTGGAGAAAAAACTAAAACACACCGGCATCAGTAGTAACCTCAAGTTACTACTGAAAGATATATAGTGGTCACTTACTATACATCCACAGTAATGAATTCAAACTCTATTTATACAATTGTAGTGACTATTGTTAGCAACATTTGCAAACAATCTTGATGCATTCTCAATCATCCAGGAAAGTAAATCTCCAAAAGTTGAATCTGTTCATCTGGACGTAGCGTTTTGTGGGAGAAACGTTTCGTCACTCATCCAAGTGACTTCTTCAGTCTCAGCTGACTGCAGGTTTCCCCAAACCTTATAAACAGTACATTTGCATAATGACTGAAACCCACCCACTGAAGGAACAATGGGCTGTGAGGTCAGTTCCTTAATCATAATTATGCAAATTCCCATGACCATTGATCAACAATCACTGACTGTTGGAGGAAATCTCCCAAATAGAAGGCTGCCAAAGTAAAACAGAGACACAGTGAGACAATATAATCAATCACATGTACATGGGGTGAACGTCTCTAATGAGAGTCACACCAGTACTCTTCTTTATTGCAGGTTATATAGGCATGTAGGTTACTCAACAGGGCGGAGGCAGTCTCCGCCTGTTCCCAGAATATAGATTACAAATGTATATCTTGCTAAAGAACATAGATTGCTTAACAGACAAATGCATATCTTGCTAAAACGTTCAGTTCATACTATACTAAACATCTGCTTTCCGTTCCTCTTTACACAGGAACTTGTCTTCACAGGCATATGATAAGCATAGGCAAAGCTTCATGTTTATCAGGGTGAATCGTCATTCAGAGTTTACACAATCACAGGATATCATTCAGAGGTTTACACAGTTACAAGCAAAGCATATTTGAATAACAAACAAAATCTTTTCACACTGACCAAAACCCACTGATCAAAGAACACTGATCAATGGCCATGAGTACCATTCACAGAGAGTTGGGGAATGGCTGCAATCACAGCATTGTAAGATGGTTCCTTCAGTGGGCTGGTTTCAGTCATTATGCAAATGTACTGTTTATAAGGTTTGGGGAAACCTGCAGTCAGCTGAGACTGAAGAAGTCACTTGGATGAGTGACGAAACGTTTCTCCCACAAAACGCTACGTCCAGATGAACAGATTCAACTTTTGGAGATTTGCAAACAATAGTTATAAAGCTCAATAACACTCTAAACCGAAAGCAACAATCTCCATGCGCGTCACCGCTCCTCATTAGCTTGGTAGTGTCCACATATTTAATTCAGCTTCTCAATCTTGTAGCTTCAGCTGTTGTATACAGGGTTTGGCTCATTAGTTGTTAGTATAGGTTTGCTCTTCATCTTAACAAAGTCTCATCTAAGATGACAGGTTTACAAGCAGGTCAAGTGTCTCTATGCACCTGATTAGATTTGGTATTTTCCTTATTTTCTTCATCTCATATATCATTGTACTGAGTTTGAGCAAACCTTAAGCTTGAATCAGACTACTTTTAACAATCATCCACCTCACATCAGAACTGACTGAGGTGCCTCTTCTTATTAATAGTATGTCATTATTAATGTTATCATTGTATTGTTTCTCCTTTTTTATAACAGCAACAGTATATTATAATACACTACTTCACTACTAATATACAATAGTTTATTATTTTATATTTTATTATGTATCCATCACGGGTCTGTGTGAATCTGCAGCTTCACACCTTCCCAAGCTGGAGACATTTGCTTTCCTTGGCTGAACAATAACACAGCCATAATATACCTCATGCATCTCCCTTTCTTATTTGATATATTTTCGTGTGAATCATCTGGTTTCATGCATTCTATTCATTCTAGGCACGGTCGTCATGCCAACTATGTTTCATTGTTAATACCAGTTTACAGGTTGTTATCCTTCCTATTATCAGTTTGAATACCCTAAAGATAAGCTCTAATTTAATTTAACCTTTTGTTTATTCCACTTTATTCCTCTTTCCATGCTTTAAAATATTACAACTCTTGTGTATGCTTTGTTTTCTTTTTAGCATCCTTTTCAGTATTTATTTCTGCTTGGAGGGTTTCTTGTCACGGTCTGGCATGGCGGACCGTGGGGATATGGGGAATGAGGAGGACCCAGTCGCGGTGCTCTGTGTATAAACAGTGCGTTTATTTACAGTGAATGGAATAATGACAATAAATCCCCTGTGATTTCCCCTGACTCCCGTGTCGTGTCTCAGTGCCCTCCGCTCCCGTGTCTCAGCACTCCGCGTGCTGGCTGCTGTCTGGTGCTCCACACTTCTCCTGGGGACACAAATAGAGGCAGCCGTCAGGACACATACAACCGCGGGCATACACACACACTAACTAAACTGGAAAACTAACGTGGAGTCTAACGCAATTATCCCGCGTCGGTGGGAGCTCCAAGACTCTCTTAAGTAGCTCCCCCGACGAGGCCTGATCAGCAGCAGGTGTGTGGCTTCGGGTGTGGTCAATCCCCTAGCAGGGCCACACCCACCAGGCCTGAAGGCGCCTATAAACGAGTGCTCAGACACACAGCCACCCAAACACACACATATGTACAAGCATAGAGAAGGGGAAGCAACACCAAAAATACATAATAATATAACAGGGCCATGACTGCCCAGGGGTCCTGGGTCGCCCAGTCCCAGGACCCTGACATTTCTTTTAATTTAGTCAATGCGGAGGGGCTACATTTTCCCTCCCACGTGGGACATATAGTTTTCTTTTGGATTTCTCCATCTACATGCACTAATTTGTCCGGCGCCTGGACATTTTCTCTAACCACTGCTCGTCAGCAGTGAGTTTTGAAGCTTCGTTACCCATTTTAATCCTTTACAACTACACAACTGCGGCACCTTCTCTGGCACGAGAATCGAGAGAGGTAGTTGACACGGCCTTCTACTTTCAAGCTATTCTTGAAAGCGGTGTCACCTTTACGTGATGAAACACGACCTGTTTCTCTTTTCACCAGTACTTGGGTGGCCAACAGTAAACAAATTAGTGGAATAGTTCAGCCTCCTTATTGTGCTGTAAAATCAACTTATTCCACCAACAAAAATAAAGCAATAAATACCTTTATTCGCGCGCTACCTTTACCCACTACGGGGGAGCTACCAGTCCCAGACGAGCTCTATTTTATTTTAAAATGCTACCAGCCCCTCTCGGGCGAGCCTCCTATGATTTTTCGCAACGTGTTTCAGAGTGTCAATATTCACCTGTTTGCTGATTAATTGCCGGGTTGTCAGGTCCCCCTCATCGACCCCCACCGTCGTGGACCACTTTTAAGAACGCTGGCCAGAACACGAATTTCACGCTTCTGGTCTTTATCCTGTACCTGGACAGGAGCTGTCGACAGACTTCAGCGCGGGCTTCCCACGACATCAGGACTAGATGAGGTTTTCCTGTGGGGTCACACAAAAGTGTTATGTCCCATCCGGCTCGAAGGACCAAGAAATGTCAGGAGTTTTCCTGCAGTGCAACTCAGGTCGGAATAAATGACACTCAGACAGGTTTGCTGGTTTAATGTGCATACGGGTGAGAACTCAGCGGAGACTCGCACCCTGGAACAGTTGTCAGGCTTTATTTATACTTCAAGCATATTTGTGTAGCATGTTGTGAAGAGATTTTTTAGGATTTTGGGATTTTTATTATGTTATGCTTAAAAGTACGTTTCATTATCTAAATGTGTTTGCTCTTTTCAGTATTCAGCTTAAACTCTGCAACTCTGTGCAGACTCCTAAATGGGGAAGTTACACAGGAAGCCTGCAGATCTATTTTCTCTCTTCCTGTATGTGCTCTCTGAATAAAGACTCTTTCTTTTTATTGCACAGTGCGAGTCTCCCTGAGTCTCGACCGTGTACACGTTAAACCTGTCTGAGCGTTTTATTCTGACCTGAGTTGCATAACAGGAAAACTCCTGACATTTCTTGGTCCTTCGAGCCGGATGAGACACAGCATTTTTGTGAGATCCCACAGGAAAGCCTCACCGAGTCCTGACGCCGTGAGAAGCCCACGCTGAAGTCTGTCGACAGCTCCTCTCTAGGTAGAGGATATAAAGTCCAGAGACGTGACATTCGGGTTCTGGCCAGCGTTTTTATAAGTGGTCCACGGCGGTGGGGGTCGATGAGGTAGACCTGAGAGACCGGCAGCAACCAGGTGAATATTAACACTCAGACACCTCGCGTAAAACGTCTAGGCTCGGCTCGCCCAGAGGGGTTGGTAGCATTCCTAAAAGTAAACGCTCGCCTGAAAAAGGGGCTAGAAGCTATTTTAGGGGGATTTCTAAATGTAAACGCTCGCCTGAAAAAGGGGCTAGAAGCTATTTTAGATAAACCTGGTCCATAAGACGTAGTACGCGTTGAAAAGGTATTGTTGTTGTTTTATTTTTGTTGGTGGAATAAGTTGATTTTACAGCACAATAAGGAGGCTGAACTATTCCACTGTTTTGTTTGCTGTTGGCCACCCAAGTACTGGTGAAAAGAGAGAAACAGGTCGTGTTGACACCGCTTTCAAGAATAGCTTGAAAGTAGAAGGCCGTGTCAACTACCTCTCTCGATTCTCGTGCCAGAGAAGGTGCCGCAGTTGTGTAGCTGTAAATCATTAAAATAAAATTAAGAGGATTAAAATGGGTAACTCACTGCTGACGAGCAGTGGTTAGGAAAGAAATGTCCAGGTGCCGGACAAATTAGTGCATATAGATGGAGAAATCCAAAGGAAACTAAATGTCCCACGTGGGAGGGAAAATGCATTGGCTAAATTATAAGAAACCCTCCAAGCAGAAATAAATATTGAAAAGGAAGCTAAAAAGAAAACAAAGAGTACACAAGAGCTGTAATATTTTAAAGCATGGAAAGTGGAATGAAGTGGAATAAACAAAAGGTTAAATTAAGGTTAACTTAAATTAAAGCAAAGCTTATCTAGTGATAAGCATGATAATAGGAGATAATAGGAAGGTTAACAACCTGTAAACTGGTATTAACAATGAAACAAAATTGGGAAGACAACCAAGCTGAATGAATAGAATGCGTGAAACCAGATAATTCACACGAAAATATATCAAATAAAAAAGAGAGATGCATAAGGCATATTAAGGCTGTGTCATTGTTCAACCAAGGAAAATGTCTCCAGCTTGGGAAGGTGTGATTTGCAGATTCACACAGACCCGTGATGGATACATAATAAAATATAAACTAATATACTATTGTATATTAGTAGTAAAGTAGTGAAGTAGTGTATTGTAATATACTATTGCTGTTACAAAAAAGGAAAAACAATACAATGATAACACTAATAATGACATACAGTCAGTTATGATATGAGGTGAATGATTGTTAAAAGTAGTCTGATTCAAGCTCAAGGTTTGCTCAAACTCAGTACAATGATGTGATATGAGATGAAGAAAATAAGGAATTAACTACACTAATCAGGTGCATAGAGACACTTGACCTGCTCGTAAACCTGTCATCTTAGATGAGACTTCGTTAGGATGAAGAGCAAACCTATACTAACAACTAATGAGAAGCTGAATTAAATATGTGGTCACTACCAAGCTAATGAGGAGCGGTGACGCGCATGGAGATGCTGGTTTTGTTCACTACAATTGTATAAATAGAGTTTGAATTCATTACTGTGGATGTACAGTGAGTGACCTCTATATATCTTGAAAAGCATGTCTGAAATACTCGTATGAAAGCCTATTTTGAGTGATTTTAACTGTGTAAATGCTGTGAGTAGTAGGTTTTGAGTGATTGGGTGTGATTTGTACAAAAATAATAAAACATAAGTAATAATAACACTACAAAGGTTCATAGTGGAAGTGGAAGTTTTGAGTTTTGAGAGAAAAGGCAGTGTGTGTGATGATTCCTGATGTCTGAAAGAGCTCAATTTAAAAGTGTGTGTGAAATAAGGTGTTTCGTTTTTAGATCAAGATTTAGTAGAATTAAAGAGGTTTTATAGACTATGAATACAAAGAGAAACAAAAGAGTTCGATTAGTCTGCAGAAACAGGAAATATGTGTGCCTGTGGTGTGTCAAGACAGCCCACAGAGAGAAACAGAACTCTATGAATAGACTCTATGAATAGAATGAATAGACAACACATACTCAAATTGTTATATGTGAAATTATTTCTGGAAAGGGTCAGAGGAGATAATTTGAACTTAGAACTCAGTGATATGATGCATGAATTATTATGGCAATAAACACTTGCAATGAAGAAAGCAGCTTACACTCAATTAATATGAACGCAAAGCCTTGATGCCATAGGCAATTTGTTTTTGTTTTTGTTTGTTTGTTTTGTAAGTTTGGAAAACAAATTTGTGATCATACTTGTGGATCACAGTGACATATAATGATTAGGCACATGATTTAACAATGACGAGTTTTAGAGCTGTGAGCTATGAGCTATAAGCAATGCAAAGTTTTTCCTAACTTAAAAGTTTGAAATATGTAAGATGTATGAATTCTTTGAGAAATAGGAATTGCCTACAATGCCTTAAGTCAAAATGTAGTGTTGCATCTACAAAGAAGAAAGCGGAAGAAGCATTCAGTAACTTGAAGCTGGTTTCAGTGATGTTTTTGTAGACGGTTCAGCCTAGGACGAAACTGTGTAGGCTATGCAGTAACCACAGCAGATAGAGTTGTAGAAGCAAAACCGTTGACATCCTCACACACGCAGGCCAAGATATAAATATATACACTGACAGACAGTATGTTTTTTCAGCTGTGCAACACTTTGAGATCTTCTAAAGACACTATTAGAAGTAATTATATTGCCAAAACGGTTAGCATTTTGTAAATGTGCTGCACACCAGAAAGGCTGCTCAGAGGTCACTAAAGGCAATAACTTGGCAGACCAAAGCCGCAAAAGCAGCAGCACAACAAACTATAGACACATTAATGTCTGACTCCTCAATGCAAATACCACTTGATGTGCTTATAAACGAACAGAAAGCCGCACCAACTAGAGAACAAAAGAAGTGGTTAAAATGTGGAGCACAGCTAGAAAGTGGTTTGATGACTCGTAATAGCAAACCAAAGTCCCTACACATATCAGCAGCATTATTGTCAGCAGGAGGGGGGGTAGGAGTGGTAGATAAAATCTCAGAAATTTGTCGGAACATGCATGATTTGCCAAAAACATAATGCACATAATGCACACCACCTCATCCTTTTCATACAATCCACATGAGTTTTATTGAGCTAAATGAATGCCAAGGCTCAGAATACGCTCTAGTGATCATAGACGTGATCTCAAAATGGCCAGAAATCTATCCAGTAAAAAAGCAGACGCCATCTCAGTAGCAAAATGTTTGTGCAACCATTTTATTTCAATATATGGCATCCCCACTCTGATAAGATCAGACAATGGGACACATATTGTTAATGAAGTAATCAGTAAGGTCTCTGAAGCACTAGGAAATAAAACAGAGACTGAGAAAATGCATGGAAGAAACAGGGAGACCATGGCCTGAGTGTATAGGCCTGGTAAAAATGTGGATGAGACTGACACAAAGTTCTCAGAAACTCACACCTTTTGAAATCATTCAAGTGAACCTATAGATAAACCTATAGATAAGTCAATAAGAGAAACTACACTAGCCGAATGGATGACTAAATTACTTGAAAATAAAGAGATTGTTCTAAACAACTCTCCAGTATCTTGCAGGTTGAAACCAGGTGATCGGATCCTGATCAAAGTACTCCAAAGGAAAAATTGGAGTTCACCAAGGTGGGAAGGTCCACCTACTGCCTGCAAAATAGCAGAAAGACCGTCCTGGATCCATCAAAGCCACTGCAAAAAAGTGAGTGACAACCTAAACGTTTAGACGCCGACACCCCTAACTCCTGTATGGTGATCTATTGGTGGAGGGAGGGCTGATCGGGTATACCCCACCTTCTTCTTCTTGTCAGTAGTCTACTCATCAGAGGTCACAGGTGTGTCTGGTCATCATGAAGACACTCGTCCTCCTAGTGGCTAATGTTGCACTCCTGGTGAGTTTCTTAACACTCACCCGAAAGAAAGAAGATGAACAACGCATGGTATCGATATATACATGACATCACACCCAGAAAAGACTGCTATGTTTGCACCTATATGCCCCCAACGACACAATACGCCCCCTTGTATGCGAAGGGAATGGACATAATTCAAGCAAAGTGTGCCGCAAGCTACGCCAGCCGTGGGCATCAATTCCAGGGAATCGTGGTCAACCATGAGGAACCTCTCCAGATAGGACTACGAAACGGCACATGTGACGAATGGTTCTGGGTTGACCTGAAAGTGAAGCACAGAAGTAAGGCTAAATCATTCCCAGTCTTTCT
The DNA here is from genome assembly GCF_001858045.2 of Oreochromis niloticus. Classification (NCBI taxonomy): domain Eukaryota; kingdom Metazoa; phylum Chordata; class Actinopteri; order Cichliformes; family Cichlidae; genus Oreochromis; species Oreochromis niloticus. The sequence goes on along the minus strand of NC_031975.2, from coordinate 34,580,307 downwards.
TGAAAACAATGGGAATTTGAGCCACAGCCTATGCTACCGCCAAGAAAACGGATCCACGCCAATGGGAAACACCACCAACTGCAAAGCAGTACAGACACACGCTCCTGGAGGGCCCGTGAAGAGCAGCAACATCTCAAATGGCACCTTCTGGGTGCAAGGGATGGCCTGGGATATCCTTCCTGGGAATTGGACAGGTCAGTGCGCTCCCATTTTCATATCTGACCACACTTTCAAGATAACCATGGACGCCACGTCAACTTCAACGTCAACAACAAGGAAAAGGCGAAGCACCCCAGACCTCAAGCAGCATGATTCCATATGGGGTTCCGATGTCCCAGGGGAATTTAAATTTTGGACTGAAAGACAAAAGGTTCTGAATGCTTCATGTAAAATCGACGATGAACAGGATCAGGAGATTGATGCTCTGCGCATTGCAGTAATGCAACACAGGGTAGCATTGGACATGATTCTCGCCGAGAAAGGAGAAAGGTGTCCTCTTTAGCAACACATGCTGCACATACATTCCAGATAATGTGCACTCATCGAACATGACTGATGCCCTGAAAACACTCAGACAACTTCGGGATGCACAACAACGAGACTATGCCGCAAACACAGAAGACTGGCTTACGTGGCTTTTAAGCCGCTCTTGGAAGTCCCTGCTGATTAAAGGACTTGTTTTTGTTGGTGTTATAATACTGTTATTGTGTCTTTACACTTCATGTGTCATACCTTGTTTGTCAATTCATGCTTGCATCACCCTGTCACAGGATGAAGAAGGTCATAATGAGATAGACACTTGGATATAACATACTCACGAAACCCACTGTTTTATGATGTCTTGGCTAAAATTGTTACCATAGACTGATACAATAAGCTATGAACTGTACATATACATATGTACAACAGGAGGGAATGTGAAGAGATTTTTTAGGATTTTGGGATTTTTATTTAGGACACATGTCCTTCTCAGAGACGTACAGGAAGAGATAAAATAGAACTGTGCTGTGTGCAGGCTTCCTGTTGAACAGAGCGTAACTTCTCTATTTAAGCTGAATACTAAAAGAGCAAACACATCTAGATAATGAAATGTACTTTTAAGCATAACATAATAAAAATCCTAAAATCCTAATAAAATCCCTTAACAAACATGAAGCTCGAGATACTCATTTGTACAGGAAATACCTCACACAAGGAAACATCCCTCCGTAACTCGGACCTGGGCAGTTTTCACCAAAGATTCACGTGTCTCATCTGAAACATCACCAGTGATGGGAATAACGGCGTTTTAAGTAACAGCGTGACTAACGGCGTTACTTTTTTCAGTAACCAGTAACTCATTACTATTCCTATCGTTACAACGCCGTTACCGTTACTAACAAGAAAATGTGGTGCAGTTGCGTTACTATTTTTCAACAAACAGATGGTTGAAGCTGTGTTCGGCTTACAGCATCTTATATCAGTTGCACAGAAGTAGTTGTCTATGTAAGTAATCTGGGCGCTATTGACCAAGCATCATTTAGGCCGCCTGGACATATTTGGTAATTTTGGTTGCAAAAGGGCTAAAAATCATATTATAAGGGAATTCTTTTGCCCCTTTTTTCAGAATAACCTCAGCTTTCAATATCTGGCAGTCATTTTATATTACTGTATTGTTGTGACAATGAAACAACAAGTGGAAAAAAATAAAAATCGGACTCTGTTTTTTCAGATTTATAGCTAAGTGGAAACTGATATTCAACAGGAACAAAATGTAACACAACATCAACTTTAAATATGAACTATACTAAATATGTACAATAAGGTTTTTGGGCCTAGGTCACTCAGTTTTTTAAATATCCAGGCCTTTTGGGGGCGTTGCCACTTCTCCACACCCGTCACTCTGCTTCGTGAGTCATCAATTCTTACATGTGATTGGACCGTCGCAGCTCGTGCTTCCTAATGATGCACCATAAAGCTTGTTTTCTCGTCTTTTAGTCATCGTTTGAAATGTCTCTCTTGCCCAAATGGTCGAGGAGTTACGCTAGTGCGAAGCGCACCTAAGTCCCCAACCCGGAGTGGGCATTCCACCCTTTTCCGGCTGATAACCATGGCCTGAGATTTGGAGGTGCTGATCCTCATTCCCGACGCTTCACTCTCGGCTGCAAACTGTTCCAGTGCGAGCTTGAGGCCATCACCCGATGAAGCGAACAGAACCACATCATCCGCAAAAAGCAGAGATGAGATTCTGAGACCACCTAGTTGAAAGCCCTCCGCCACTTGGCTGCACCTAGAAATCCTGTCCATAAAAGTTATGAACAGAATCGGTGACAAAGGGCAGCCCTGGCAGAGCCCATCACCCACCGGGAACGAGTCCGACTTATTGCCGGCTATGCGAATTGTGAAGAGTAGAAATATTTTACTGCTATTATTTGCTGCTATTTTTATGATCATTATTACTATTTCATTAATTATAAATATTGATATTGCATTCAGATGTTTAAACATATTGGCACCCAATTAAGCTTTTATTACAGGTCCAAGAAGAACCACTTTAAACTGTTGAGTTGAATCTATAATTCTAAATGCTTTTCAATGCTCCTATAATCTTAAATGTTTCTGTGTAGACTGCAGGGACAGGAAATATACTCTGTGCAAAAGGAGACAGGAAAAGCCATGCTTTGCAAAAGTGAAACTGAAAGCAGAGTCTGAGTGCAAGCTAAGAGCAGGTTATTTTATTATGCATTTATATCTTTGGATTAAGCTTTTAGTAGAGGCTCTTGATTAAAACATTTATTCAACATATTATATATATAGTTCCAGTTAGGTTATTACATGTAAGGATGAGCCTCTGTTCTGGTGAAAGGTCAGAAGTGCAACGGGTGAGTTGAGAGAGCATTTAAGGACGAGACACACATACACACACATAGTTTCATTTGTGTACGTGCTGGCCTTCTGTCTGGTGGAAAGGTTACAAGGTTTAGCTGATGAAGTGAAGGGTGAAATAAAGGGCAGCAGAAGCTGACACACACATACACATATAGGGAGTGCAGCATTATTAGGCAAATGAGTATTTTGTCCACATCATCCTCTTCATGCATGTTGTCTTACTCCAAGCTGTATAGGCTCGAAAGCCTACTACCAATTAAGCATATTAGGTGATGTGCATCTCTGTAATGAGAAGGGGTGTGGTCTAATGACATCAACACCTTATATCAGGTGTGCATAATTATTAGGCAACTTCCTTTCCTTTGGCAAAATGGGTCAAAAGAAGGACTTGACAGGCTCAGAAAAGTCAAAAATAGTGAGCTATCTTGCAGAGGGATGCAGCAGTCTTAAAATTGCAAAGCTTCTGAAGCGTGATCATCGAACAATCAAGCGTTTCATTCAAAATAGTCAACAGGGTCGCAAGAAGCGTGTGGAAAAACCAAGGCGCAAAATAACTGCCCATGAACTGGGAAAAGTCAAGCGTGCAGCTTCCAAGATGCCACTTGCCACCAGTTTGGCCATATTTCAGAGCTGCAACATCACTGGAGTGCCCAAAAGCACAAGGTGTGCAATACTCAGAGACATGGCCAAGGTAAGAAAGGCTGAAAGACGACCACCACTGAACAAGACACACAAGCTGAAACGTCAAGACTGGGCCAAGAAATATCTCAAGACTGATTTTTCTAAGGTTTTATGGACTGATGAAATGAGAGTGAGTCTTGATGGGCCAGATGGATGGGCCCGTGGCTGGATTGGTAAAGGGCAGAGAGCTCCAGTCCGACTCAGACGCCAGCAAGGTGGAGGTGGAGTAGTGGTTTGGGCTGGTATCATCAAAGATGAGCTTGTGGGGCCTTTTCGGGTTGAGGATGGAGTCAAGCTCAACTCCCAGTCCTACTGCCAGTTTCTGGAAGACACCTTCTTCAAGCAGTGGTACAGGAAGAAGTCTGCAACCTTCAAGAAAAACATGATTTTCATGCAGGACAATGCTCCATCACACGCGTCCAAGTACTCCACAGCGTGGCTGGCAAGAAAGGGTATAAAAGAAGAAAAACTAATGACATGGCCTCCTTGTTCACCTGATCTGAACCCCATTGAGAACCTGTGGTCCATCATCAAATGTGAGATTTACAAGGAGGGAAAACAGTACACCTCTCTGAACAGTGTCTGGGAGGCTGTGGTTGCTGCTGCACGCAATGTTGATGGTGAACAGATCAAAACACTGACAGAATCCATGGATGGCAGGCTTTTGAGTGTCCTTGCAAAGAAAGGTGGCTATAGTGGTCGCTGATTTGTTTTTGTTTTGTTTTTGAATGTCAGAAATGTATGTTTGTGAATGTGGAGATGTTATATTGGTTTCACTGGTAAAAATAAATAATTGAAATGGGTATATATTTGTTTTTAAGTTGCCTAATAATTATGCACAGTAATAGTCACCTGCACACACAGATATCCCCCTAAAATAGCTAAAACTAAAAACAAACTAAAAACTACTTCCAAAAACATTCAGCTTTGATATTAATGAGTTTTTTTGGGTTCATTGAGAACATGGTTGTTGTTCAATAATAAAATTATTCCTCAAAAATACAACTTGCCTAATAATTCTGCACTCCCTGTATCTGAGCCAGCAGCAGGCAGCTCCTTCTCCACCTCCTCTCGCCTCACCTGTGTCCTCCTCCTTCCTCTTAAAAAGGATTCTTATTCCCACTGTTGAAATGTTGTTTCAGTGGTGACTGTGCCCGTGATAACAGTGATAAACAGATGCATGAATACACCTGCCCTTTGATAAACAATTCTTTTAAGAGATCCAGGCTGTTCAAACTGTCTCTCTCTCCCCCTCCCTGCTTAGAATCTGTATCTCTCATGCAGAACATCATCAGGAAAGCCCAATCGATCACATCGACCTCTGAACGTTCTCTCCATCCGAACAGATCCTCTCATTCTGAACACCTAAATCTGCAGGATTTTCTAAATGTGGTGACACCATTTCCAAAGCAGCTGAGAAACAGAAGAAGCTTCCACAAGATTTTAAGCCAAAGCTCAGAACATAATCAGCTCCTGACCAGGTTCAGCAGACATTACCATGGTGATTTAGCCAGAAAAACTGAGTTTGAGCTCGAGGTAGCTCACTAAACCACTAATCTCACATCATAGGTCACCCCTCAGGTGTCACTTTACCTGTGATAGTAACTCCCAGCATGTGTAGGTTTGATCTGCGCTATATATGAAACACATATAAAGAAATCAACAGCATTGTTTCAACAATACTTTTATTTTTTGAAACTAAAGAATAGAAAGAAATGAACCCGAGTAAGTTTACAGTCAGTTATCTGTGTCTGGATTTGGATTCAGATGAAAAATAAGGAAACATTTCAGCTTCTAGAAATTCCTCCACAGCACTGACACACATTTTTATATCAAACTAAATCAGCTGTTTACATTTTTATCATGATAGTCAGATTAAGTTTAACATCTGTTAAGTGTTTAAGAAAAATACCTGCATGATTATCAAAGAAGAGAAAAAAGAGGAACTGTTGGATTTTGCTCAACTTAACAGGAAAAACTCCAGTTAAAAGCAAACATGTGGGCCAGCAGTCACCAAAATAACAGACTGACCAACACAGGACAGTGGAGCCAATAAAGAATAATGCAGTTTACCAACTTATAGAAAATAGTCATGACCTAATGCAGGAGCAGCACTTTATGAAGAGCCGACACAAAGAAAGGACAAAGAGAAGAGAATCACTGAGCATTTAAATGGATTTATTTGAATCAAAGATAAGAAGAGGAAGTAAATTATCTGAGTCAGTAGAATCAGAGGAGAAGTAGAAACAAATAAACACAAAACTAGAACCAACCAGAAAGAGAGAGAGAGCAAGAAACTGATTCCAGCAGGTGATTTACTTCCTGTTTTACTACTAAAAATGTCCAAGCTCCACCCACACAGGACAGTCCAAACAGGAAGTGTTGGAGCTGTCACACCTCTCACATGGTGAAAATCAGATGACCACTGAAGGTTGTATGATGGTTTTCACTGTCATATACCCTTGAATTAGCCCAGAGACGCACAGACACCTGATCTCCAACCTCTAGAAGCAGTGAGGCTGCATTAGAGGCGCTCACACCACCAGTTGGTTGATGTTCATATACAATAAAAATGTTCTCTCCATTCCTGAACAACACAACACCTGCAGCAATGTTTCCATGTTCATATAAACTCCAGTCAAAGTGGTAGACTCCTCTCACTGGTGCAGTGAAAATACCTGTGGGACATTTGTTTTTGTTAAATGGAAAATCAGCTGTTAGAACATCTGGAACATCAGCCTGACATCAACATAGCTGAGAAGTGACATTCAGTGATATTACCTGTTTGTGGGTTGTAGGCATTTCCAATGTTTGTGACAACATGTTTGAAGATCAGAGTAATCTGAGTGTTAAAGGGTCCAGTATGTCCATTACCGTGATCCAGCAGAGAGGCTGAGAAAGCCACCTGTTTGACTGAGAGAGAGACAAATGTCATTATTTTAAACTTTGTGTTTTAGAGTTAGACTCTTCCCAATAAAGTGACCATGACAAAAACTTTAATCTCCAATGAAAGAAATGTTTGACAGCTGAAAGTGTTTCATTGTCACAGAAGGAATCAGATTCTGTGATTGGAAACTGAAATTTGATTGAATCTATTTTTGAGGATCCCAAACTCGTCCTTTAGATCAGACAGGAAGTTATTTTGTAGCTTCTGGCAAGACAACAAACTGTGTTACTCAGTGTTTTAGTTGCATCTTGGTTTGTGCTTCAGACAAACATGAACTCAGTTTAATGTCATTCAGTAAATTAGATCCAGTAATGAACTTAATGTGTGTTCTGAAGCTTAAAGCTTAAAGAGTGATGTTGTGCTGATCGAAGAAGTTTTTAGTGTTAGTGTCTTAAATTCAGACATCCAAGCATAAACAATAATCTGGTTTAATTTTGGATTTAAGGTCAAACATTAAGTTAGTGGTGAAGGCTCTACACTACCATGCCGGCCACAGTTGGTGATAACCGCAGAGTGTGCATTGGTTAGAAAGTGCTCCCCATGCTCCTCAAGGCTTAATGCAGACAAAGAATGGTGACACAGTTGACGGGTTTACTGCACTTTAATGCAGCACAAAGAATATGTGCATGCGTGATTCAGAAAAATCTGAAAAAATACAAGATTTTCATTAAAAACTCAGTTATAACAAATCAAGATGCAACAGCATGAGCTAGCTACTATATGTCAACTTACCGGCTATATCCAACGTACAGCTAATGTAGCAGGCTAGCATGACACAACATCCTCCTCACAATAATATACCGCACTTTAAAGTTTGCCATATACTGAAAAGTCGTTTACAGCCTGCACGCCTTAATGAACAGTTGGACGCACACACAGGGACACAAGCAGCAATGTGATGAAGCCCTGAACCAAGAGTCTACAGCATGGCTCAACTGGTTATAACAGCTCCAAGTGCACTAAATACAGTCCGTGACTGCCCCCTTGTGGGCAGGCTGGCAAAAAATCATGTCCCATTACATTTTCAGAACAATTACATAAATGTTAAAAAGTGTCAAATACAGAAATAGTTCCACATTTCCATTTTCAGATTCCCACACAGTACCTTGCAGCTGCTCCTTCAGCTGGTCGATCTCGGTCTTCTGACTCTGTAGTTCAGTTTTCTGGGTCTCCAACTTTGCTTCTTGTTCTGAGAAAAATGTAAAAGAAAAGAAACTCATTGGCAGCACACAGTGATTAATTTGTTTTTATTTGTAAGTAAGAAAGTGACTGTGACTCTCATTCTATTCATGCTACACTGAGTGGTGGTCTCCTCCATGTCCCCTCATCCTCCACCTCACACACTGCAGAGCCACAGGGCCACACCTCCTACAGGTGGCAGGTCCACTCTGTATATCCCTCTCTCCTTCACTTAGGCATGAACCATAGACTGTATGTAAAAGATGGTCACTAAAGGTCACTCAGCTGGCAATTGATATAGTTAAAGACTAGAAGAGTGATCTGGGTTTGAATCTGCCTGTGTGTCATTTCCTGTCTTCTCTCGACTGTTCCTCCGATAAAGAATAAAAATGCCTGAGGGAAACAAAAAAGGTTTAAAAACGAATTCATACACCATATCTATATCTTGGAACTCGTACTTCATTCCTCTTGGGATATTCTCAGCTGAAAAACATTCAAACACCTGTATGATGTAACATCATGTAGTCCACAGACTGAATACTGACACAAACATGTGTTCACTGAAATTTTGATGTCATGTTGAAGAAATGAAACATTGTTCAAATTGTTGCCCCCATGAATGAATTAAATATATTCAACCACATTAATGTTGTTGTTTCAAGTCAAACGAATGCACGGCTGCTTTACCCTGTCTTCTTGTGTCTGTGATACAGCGTACATCCTCTTTAGGTGTAACCATCGATATAACGTCACACACATATAAATATATATGACATTTATACATATACAGTACTGTGCAAAAGTTTTAGGCAGGTGAGGAAAAAATCCTGTAAACAAAGAATGCTTTCAAAAATGGAAGTGTTCATCATTTATTTTCAGCAATCAATAAATGCAGTGAATGAACAAAAGAGAAATCTAAATCAAATCAATATTTGGTGTGACCACTCTTTGACTTCAAAACAGCATCAATTCTTCTAGGAACGCCCGCACACAGTTTTTGAAGGAACTCGGCTGGTAGGTTGTTTCAAACATCTTGGAGAACTAACCACAGATCTTCTGTGGATGTAGGCTTCCTCACATCCTTTTGTCTCTTCATGTAATCCCAGACACACTCGATGATGTTGAGATCATGGCCTCTGTGGTTCTTGTTCTTCTTTAGGCTGAAGATAGTTCTTAATGACTTTGGCTGTGTGTTTGGGGTCATTGTTCTGCTGCAGGATACATTTGGGGCCAATAAACAATCATTTACATTTCTGAAAGCATTCTTTTTTTGCAGCATTTTTTCACACCTGCCTAAAACTTTTGCACAGTACTGTATATGACATTTATACATATGGGTGACATTTTGTGCCAGTTGTCTTTCTGACCATCTTTCTGCATCATCTCTTCAGCGTCCTTGCACTTATTGCTTACGCTAATTTTCTCTCAAAGTTTAAAAGTGTGTTGTAAAGGGGCACCGGAGCAGAGGCAGCGGGTCACTGTTTGCTGAACTTAAAGCAGGGAAGACGGTGTATGGCAGACTTTTCTGTGGAGTTTTGGACCCTGGCTGAAGAGACTGACCTTATTAAACAATGTTGGTGATGAACTCAACACCGAATTAGTAATGAGAGAACTGCCCAAAACCCTGTCGGAAGTGATAACATTATGTGTGAAAGTAGATGAACATATGAGGGCGCGTCACCGAGCCGGCAACTACGGTTCCCAGAGGCCCATGGGACGAGCGCAGACAGCCTCCAGCGGAAGCGGAGATGGCGATCAGGACGCGGATCGCGGCGACAAGCATGAGCAACCAATGCAGATCAGACGCTCCCAAATCTCCCCGGAGGAACGAGCCTGCAGATGGAGGGCCGTCGAGTGCTTTTACTGCGGCCGCAAGGGCCATATCGCCATTGTCCGTCCAGCACGGCCAAAAGATCACGCCCGCCGGTAGAGAGGAGGGTACGGGTGGGCGAGGTCTCCTATTCACATTCTCCTCATGCTAGCTGCTAAAGTGACTGTCCACTCTGTCTCCCACTCCCTTCAGGCGCTGATTGACTCCGGGGTGGAGCAGAGCTTCATGGACGCTTCCCTGGCTCTCAAACTTAAAGTTAACACACAAGCATTGCCCCACTCTTTGCAGGTCACCGCTTTAAATGGTCAGCGTCTTCCCAATATAACTCACATTACTGAACCCGTGTCCCTAACCCTATCTGGTAATCACACTGAAACATTACAGTTTTTTGTTTTTCAAGCTCCTCTCACACCCCTGGGTGTTATCTGATAAAAGATAAAAGCCTTCGGCCATGCATTGATTTCTGGGGTCTCAATAACATCACCATTAAGAATAAATACCCACTGCCACTCTTATTCTCCGCTTCTGAACTCCTGCAGGGGGCGACCATTTTCACTAAGCTCGATCTGCGAAATGCTTACCACTTAGTCAGGATAAGAGAGGGAGACGAGTGGAAAACAGCCTTCAACACGCACCTGGGCCATTTTGAATATCTGGTCATGCCGTTTGGACTAACTAATGCTCCCGCTGTTTTTCAGGGTCTAGTCAATGATATGCTCCGAGACTTCATCAATCGTTTTGTGTTTGTATACCTTGACGACATTCTCATCTTCTCACGCTCTCTCTGATCATGTCAGACAACTCCTGCAACGCCTCCTGGAGAATCGCCTGTTTGTTAAAGGACAGAAATGCGAGTTTCATGTGAGTACTGTGTCATTCTTGGGCTACATCGTTGAACGGGGCCATTTAAGAGCCGATCCTGCTAAAGTACAAGCAGTCTTGGACTGGCCCACTCCACCTAATTGTAAGCAGCTTCAATGGTTCCTGGGCTTCGCCAACTTTTATCGAAGGTTCCTTCGTGACTACAGTAAGATTGCTTTGCCGCTAACCCGTTTAACTTCCCCTAAGGTACCTTTCTGCTGGGATGATCGAGCTCGGGAAGCCTTCACGCAGCTAAAGAAACGTTTTGCTTCGGCTCCCATCCTCAGGCAGCCAGATCTTAGTCGGCAGTTTATTGTGGAGGTGGATGCCTCAGATGTAGGAGTTGGAGCCGTTCTCTCCCAGCAACAAGAGGGTAAGCTCCACCTTTGTGCTTACTTTTCCCGTCGTCTCTCTCCCGCAGAGCAGAACTACGATATCGGGGACCGGGAACTGCTGGCAATCAAACTCACCCTGGAGGAGTGGCGCCACTGGCTAGAGGGCGCAACGGAACCCTTCATAGTATGGACAGACCACAAGAACCTCGAATACATCCGGTCGGCTAAACGGCTAAACGCCCTACACGCCAGGTGGGCCCTGTTCTTTACAAGATTCTGCTTCACTATCACCTACAGGCCCGGTTCTCGGAACGTCAAACCCGATGCTCTTTCCCGCCAATTCACTGCCTCAGATGATCAGACCCATGAGTCTCCTATTCTCCCTCCCACATGTGTGATTGGAGCCCTGTCGTGGGAGATCAAGTCCACCATACGGGAGGCCCAGCAGGCGGAACCGGATCCAGGGACTGGTCCTCCTGGATTACTCTTTGTTCCCACGTCTGTTCGGTCATGAGTGCTACAATGGGCCCACGGGGGCAAACTCACCTGTCACCTGGGCATTCATTGCACCATCACCTTCATTCAACGGTTCGCCTGGTGGCCTACACTTGCCAAGGACGTCCAGGAATACATCGCCGCCTGCCCAACCTGTGCCCAGAATAAAACCGTCAATAAGCCCGCTGCCGGCCTTCTTCATCCCCTACCTACGCCAAGCCGCCCATGGTCCCACATTGCTGTTGACTTCGTCACTGGTCTTCCGCCGTCATCAGGTAACACAGTTATCCTCACTATTGTCGATCGCTTTTCTAAAGCCGCCCACTTTGTTGCTCTCCCCAAGCTCCCTACTGCCCTAGAGACCGCCCGGCTTCTGTCAACCCATGTGTTTCGCCTCCACGGGATCCCAGCGGAAATAGTCTCGGACCGGGGTCCACAGTTCACCTCGCGCGTTTGGAAGGAGTTATGCACCTCCTTAGGGGCCCAGGTCAGTCTCTCGTCAGGTTTTCATCGGTCAGGCAGAACGGGCCAACCAAGAACTCAAGGCAGCTCTCCGCTGCTTGGCATCCACTCATCAAACCACCTGGAGTGAGCAACTGACGTGGGTGGAGTACGCCCACAACAGCCTTACCTCGTCAGCCACAGGCGTCTCTCCATTCTATTGCCTCCCTGGGTATCTATTAAACCCTTGTATGGTGTTCGGGTCTGTGAGACCCATGCCATTTATAGAGGCCGTTGCCCCTTTAGGAAGTATATACCATCAAAACCTGCAAAATATGGTATAAGGATATGTACACTTGATTAGAACTGATTTTATTTTTTTAATAACATTTTATTGACAAAAAACGAGAAGCACATTAATTCATAAATGTGATCGAACAAAGGTAAAAGGAAAAAATTAACCATATTTGCTGTTCACATGGCTTGTAATTGGGATAAAGTAAACATCTGTTGAGTAATTTAACATAAAATTGTTTGATAGTGTTAACTGGAAAGCCAAAACTCTAGCGGGTCCACCAGACCCATGAACACTGCACTGTTAGCCTTTGCAGTAATTTCCATAGCTTAGTACTGCAAAATCAACAGTAAAAAACTCTAAAGGATGTTAGCAGATTAGTACTGTAATTTGCATGTAATTGTGGGAAAATTCCATGAGATTACATTATTTTTACGGTAACTCGCCGTACTCATGGAAACAGCTGTAAAATACAGCAAATGTAACAATTGGTGATGTTACTGAGATTATACTATTACACCATCCGGATTTCTGTTGTTTTCTACTGTAGATCTAAGAGTAATTACTTAAATCCTCATTCAGAGTGTATTACCATAAAATGTGATTCACTGTGGAAGTAGTATAACATATAAACTACAGCATAATTTTTAACTTAAGGAGTAAGTTGCAGCCACACTAAAATTTAATTCCTTGAACTGAATGGAACCTCATATATTAATAAATGTATTTGTTAAGTCAAACAATGTGAAACATTAGTAATACTATTAATTAATAGTATACTTGTAAGGTTAGTATTGTGATAGAGTCGCGTATATTTTAATTATACTCTTGTAGACATTATGACATTATGCTAGTACAATTATGGTGAACAAAAAGTACATCTAAAAGTTAATTTCAAGAATACTGTTATGTACTAAAACGGGGGCCAATATAGTCCCAAGAAGCATTATTAGTATACGTACTAGGTAAGGTGTACTTGGGAAATATAATTGAAGTATACTTATTTTTTGTAGTAATGTTTAAAAATGACTTAATTTAGCAGGGTGTTCCTTTTTTCTCTTCTTATTCTTTCTGGACCTTCATTTGTTTTGTATAAGGTGGTTCTTTTTAAGACACCTCTGCCTAACTACAGTGAACTAACCTAATAATATGCTCTGCACATTATCACAGTTTAGCGCGTTGGGTTGTGTTTTTAAAGCAATTGTTACGTTTTTAAAGCTTTTTAATGCGACAGGTGCGATAGCCGACACCACACCTTCACCTGACGTACAACGTGACGTATGACGCACACGTCGGGTATTCACTTTCAAAACAACAATGGGGATAGAAAATATTGCTCGAGTGGTTAATGCTCCTTTCGCTGGTTGCCAACCACCATTAAATAACAACAAGAAGAAAATATTGATCTGCTTCTCTTAGTTTTGCACGTTTAAGCCGCAATTCACACTCAAACAAAGCTGCAAAGCAGGAGAACAACATGACCATCAACTATTCTGTGCCACAGATCCAGTTCGCTGCAGCACAGAGTGATGATGAGACCGTTAACATGTGCAACTTAGAAGTAGTCAGAGGTAACTGGATGTTCAATCGGGTTAAATGCAAGGTTGATTGGATTATATCTGAAGATCGTATGCTATTCGTGATAACTCTGCTAGACTCCAAATTGCTCGTCCATGCGGGAGTATCCCAAAATTAAATGAAACCACTTAACACTTTTCCCCTAAAACGGACTGACATGGGACACATTAAAGTTGGATCGGAACCAGCTAATCAGTCTGAAGGTAAGTGTTTTTTTCACTTATTCGAGAGAAGTCCGAAATGCGTTCTTATTACTGTTTGTTTTGACTTTTAAGCTACCCTACCAGGATATTTTCATTCAAATGCTAAGACAAAACATCAATATCTATGAATATGGAGACTCAAAAGACTAGTTAGGTAATAGTTGCCGATGGATTTATGAGACTTGATAGAAACTTGGACGTTTGCAACAGGTGAATCGGTGAACTACCGAGGTTGCGCCCAAATGGTTAAAGCTGTTAGCTGGTCAGTGTTTTCAGGTGTGCTTGTACTACCTGTACGGTGCGGAGTGCTGACTAAGTCATGTTAAACCCATTAAAGCGTCGAGCTCAAATATCTTTTCGTTTTTGTGCACTGCTCTCTTGTCGGCACACATTTTCTGTTTATTGAAGCCTTTTGTGAATAATTTTGATCATGTAAAAACTGGGAATTGGTCCCTATTGACAATACTCTTATTTTTTGCATTGCATATGTCATTCAGGAAAGGTAATTGGTCACTGAACTTTTTGCAACTGTGTATTTCTAAATTTTGTGGCTTCAGTGCATGCAAATTTATATTGTTCAGTTTGCATGTTAAAAGCCTGCCAAGCACCCCAAGGCTGATTATGCTTGGTAAGAAGTCATTTATGAAATAGAGCTGATTAGACCATATTATAATTTCTGTTTGGCACAGGAGCTTTTCGTGGACACAGGTATCCAGTCTCTGTTTTGTTAGCTCAAATTTCTGTAATTTCCTTTATAAACCAAGGTTGTTGGACATGTGTCTCAGTGAATCCAGCAAAGTAACAATATCAAATTTCACATTACATATTACTGATCAACATAGTAATCTAGCTACACCAACAGCAAAAATACTGAAGTCAATACTGTAAAGTTTAACAGCAGAACAAACTATAAACTCCAAAATCACCATACAGTTGATTCATCTCCGGTAATTTAACTGGGCTGACTCTTTGTTAGGTGTGTTTAATGGGCAGAATAATTCCCAATTATGTACAATTATAATATGTTAAAACGGACTTATGTACATAAGGCCATTAATAATTAACTGTACATAGCTATTTGCTTTATGACTATCTAGACAGTGTGAAGAAGTGAAGTATTGAAATTATTTTATGTTGCATAATGACAACATGTTGCCCCTATACATTTAAGGACAAAGTTCAATGACCGCCACCTGCTGGATGGTGAGTGCAGAGGGGCGTGTAATTGTTGAGCTGGACAAAGAGAACATCTTTGCTGATGCAATGTCAGTCTTCTTTGGTTCATTCTATGTATTGAACCTGGAATACCAGGAGTCAGCGTGTGCAAGGTTTTTTGTAAGGATAAACCCTGAAGAGGGAACAAAATGTACCTCCAAGGTTGGGACAAGCAGAAAGACTGGGACCACTGTGAAGCGAAAGGTTGTTCACATTAACCTTCATGTCACAACTTTCCTCCAGTGGCTTACTGAATTTGAGTGGAGAACTTCAAATTAGGTAACTGTTTTTGCCATTTTTAGTGAATTTCTTGTATAATTTAAGTGACCAATGTGTTGTTACCTGTGTCTCCACAGATGATCCATGGCCCATGCTTTCTGGACATTTACACAAGACGAACAACAATGAAGACAAGCTCTCTTGCCATCTTGCAAGACGCTGTCTCTGTCCAACAGGTTTTTTGAGTGCAACAGTGTTGATTTTTTTCCCTTCTTTTACCCGTTTGTTAAAAATTATTGCAGCTACTTACACTTTAATTGTCACATGTATTGGCTCACCCTACAAATCAATGAACTCAGTCCACAAAGCAAGATCAGGGTTCAGTGCAGGTCAGTCAAGTTCCTTCACACCACACACGCTCATCCATGTCCTTGTGGACCCTGCTTTGTGCATTGATTTGGTGGTGTGAGCCAGTATTTTGGACAAAGTGTATATAAAGGCAGAAGTGTGGGGCTTGATATTATATTTATTACAATTCAGTTTATTTGTATGGTGCCAACAAAATGAATGCCAAGGCACTTCACATTGTAGGTTTAAGACCCTACAAAATATAACTAAGAAAACCCAACACTTGAGCATATGTTGTCTGCCATGATATGGATATGACATAATATCGTTATTGTTTGTACAACCATCTGAGAAAATAACGGATTACATGGTTTAATAAAAACAAGTGCTTCCTCAATGAAAATATGTTTTCAGTTCTTTTCAGTTTTTGATTTTGGAAATGTGTATTTCTGCAGAGGAAAATCAGAACTGAAATAAAAAGTGGTGTAAAGCACATGAATTATATTTTGTGTGTGTGTGTCTATCTATCTATCCATCCAGTTTTTTTGGAACCCTCCAGTCTCTTACAGTATGTTACTGTTAACTGAAATTACGGTAAATTACGACCTGTTAAACAGTAAATGACCGCCTGTTGGGACACGGTATCCTCTAGCAGAGATGAATATTTTTGGTACTGATGATGCGTGATAACGGTAAGTTACTGGTTAATATATTGCAGTTTATTACCTTGCAGCGGGCTTACAGTGACATACCGTGAATAAACGGTAGTATACCAATTTCTTAATCACAGTATGATGTTACTTTGTTGACGTAATTTACGACATAACGACATAACGGTATCTCACTGGCGACAGTGACGCCAGTGAGATACCGTAAAAAAAAGCTACGGTGCGTTACCATAATTTGTCCAAGAGTATTATACCACACCAGCAAAAAACGGTATCATCCTGCAGAACCGTAAGCTACCGTAACACGGCGTCACGGTATGACGCTGGCAACAGTGACGCCAGTATCTTACCGTAAAGTGGCGATGAAAAGTCTAACAGTGTGGCTGAGTAACAAAAATACGAACACCATACAAGGGTTAAAGAGCACGTAAAGCTTCTTTACGTGCTCTTTAATAGATTTTGTTTCCTTGCATCATTAATTTCTCTGAAGATTGCTCCAATATTCCTGTGATAAAAATATTCAGTCTCATAAGAAAACACATAACCATGAATGTTGGTCATTCCCAGGGCCGTTGCTAGCCATTTGGGTGCCCTAAGCACAAATGCTTTATGGTGCCCCCCCGCCACTGAAAAAAAACAAAAAAACATTAATACTTTTGAATTTCTCAGTGGAATTTGTTTAATTAAATAACAACAAACATGACAGTTAAACAAATAAATAAGGTTAAAGGAGGTTAAAAATACTGTTACAAATAAATACTGAAACAAAAATTGAACATTGGAACAAGAACAAAGAGCCTTGCAATAATGTGTAATTTTTTTATAAAAAATAATATATATAATATAATAGTATTATTATTAATATATTTACAAATAGTTTCACAATAGAATTTAAATAAGAAACTTAAATAAGAAAAATAAGAATTTGAACACAAAAGCCACATTCCTTAAGTAACTATGTTAAACATTTTTACAATTAGTTGTCAGAGTATGCCCTAGAGAGGCACACGCCTGCATTTTCTGGTTGCAAAATCAGCTATAAGGTCATCATATGATAGCTTCTGAGCCACGTCACCATTGATGCTGATAACAGCCAGACCACTTAAACGTTCCTGCCCCATTGATGAACGCAGGTACGTTTTAATGAGTTTGAGCTTTGAAAAGCTTCGCTCAGCAGAGGCAACTGTGACAGGCAGGGTCAGTGCAATACGCAGAGCAATCCACAGATTGGGATATACCTCTTGAAGCTGATTGTCATGTAAAAATGACAGCATTTCCAAAGCAGACGTCTGTGGTGGCAGCTGAGGAAGGTTGATGATTTCCTGCATCATCTCAGGTCCATCAATGTCAGCTACTCCCTTATCTGTCAGTGTCTTCTGTACTTCAGTGCAGTGTTTTTTTAAATCCTCCTTGGACATCCCATTCACTTTGCTGAAATCAAGCAGCACTCCATATTTCTCCTTCACTTGATTCATGGTCTCAAACCTCTCCTGTAGGGACATTAAAGCAGAGTCCACAACACAATTGAAAAATGTGACCTCAAGCTTTTTAAGGGCATCATGGAGGGGCTCATCAACAGCTTCATATGCAAACTGCCTTTTTGTGCTCCTGAGCCTTTTCTCCTTCAACTGTGGTTCTATGTTCAGGGCCTCACAGAGTTCTTTGGCAGCTGACACAGCCTCATCAAACCCAGACTGTCTGTATTTAGAGAGGTTACTTTTGGCAGTGTCAATGAGCCTGACAGCAACATCGAGCTGCATGGAGCTGGACTGTAGTAACTTGTTCACCTGGTTTGTGATTGTAAGAAGTTCACACCACACGATGGAGCAAATCAAAAATCGAAATGAGGCTACTTCCTCAGCAAGCACTTGAGCCTCCACCTTTGCGACTGCATCACTTACAGCTTCTCTGGCCTCCAGGAGAGCATCCCTCACTTCTTTTGTCTGACTCCGGACAGCAGTTACACTTTGAAGCCTGCTTTCCCATCTAACGTCACTCCAAGATTTAAGTGTCAATTTCACATGTTTTGTTAAAATGGCCCATCGCTGGGTGGCACTGGAAAAGAAATTGAACAACTTCTGCAAATACCCAAAGTAGCCAGTTGCATCTGGAGAGGACTTGGCAGCATCAGCTATGACCAGATTCATCGTGTGAGCTCCACAAGGCACAAACAATGCTCTCGGGTTTAATTGTAGCAGTCTGGCCTGAACACCTTGCTTCTTCCCCTTCATGTTGGCCCCATTGTCATAGGCCTGTCCTCGACAGTTTTCAAATGGAATGCCAAGCTCCTTCAACTTGTCAAGGACAACATTGGACAGGTTAAGGCCAGTTGTTTGCTCCACATTTATATAGCCAAGAAAGTATTCTTTAATATCTGGTTGTGCTTGGAAACAAACAATGCGTACTATGACTGACATTTGTTCAGTGTGACTCACATCTGGAGTACAGTCAAGAATGATGGAGAAGTATTTTGCCAACTGGATTTGCTTCACAATGGCGCGGAATGTTTCTGAAGAGATAATCTGAATTAGTTCGTTCTGTGTCTCAGGGCTGAGGTAATGTGTGTGGGAACCTTCATCTTTTATGTTGGCCAAGTGATTTGCCATTACAAGGTCATATGTTGCCATAAGCTCTACTTCCTTCAAGAAGTTGCCATTGTCCGGCTCATAAAGACGGTCAGAAGAGCCCCTAAAAGACAAATTTCTGGAAGCCAGTGAGAGAGTTATTGAGAGTAATCGTTTGAGAATCTCTCGCCACTTTTTCCTTTCTGCCTCTAGTAAGGTCAACTCCTGTTGATCTATTGCCATGCTTTTCTTTAGCCGTGTGTCCAGTTCTCTCCACTTAAGCATGCACTGTATGTGGTCTTGGCTACACTCATGACCCCTCAAACGGATGTTGATGTTCGACCAGTCACTGAAGCCCTCTGTACTCAGCTTTATATCCTTCACACTGAAAAGCTTACATGCAAAGCAGAACACAGCATTGTTCTGCGGTGAGTACACTAACCAGCTCCGGTGAACCTTTTCTCCATTGGGAAGAATTTTGAACTTAAGGCTAGTGTGAAATGCTCTTCCATCAGGCCCCTTTGGAAAATTAAAATCAGAGCTGACATTAAAAGGACCTCTCCGCACAATTTCAACACGATCAGCATCTACAATGTGAGCTGGCCAAAGAGCAGGATCGGTTGAAGGGGGCACACATGTCTCCACAGTGTCACTTTCTGATAGTCTCTCAGTGACAGGACTCTCAGTGGTACTTGTGTATGGAACTGTACCTGAACTGGTGGTTGATGGTTCTTGTTCTTCTTGGCTAGGGATTGTTGCAGGGTCTACAATGGCTGGTGGTTGATGTCCAGGGATGGCACTACTACTGGATGGTTCATCCTGTCCTTGAGATCCTCCTTGAACATATTTAAGCATTGACCCTGCATACAAGAGAAAATATTCAGGGATTTTACAGAAATACAATTTTGAATCTACAGTAGGCCTACGAAAAATTGCATTATAAGACTAATAAATTAAGTAAGTCACTGGTACATTTAAAAATTACTAACTATATTTTACATGTATAGATTTTCATAATGGCAAATGGCAATATAAACATGCTGTACATAATTTGATATAAATGCGCAAGTAGGAAATCTATATTACTGGAAGATATAGGTTTCATATTACACTGTAATATGAAACCTATATCTTATTTATGCCGCATAAATAAGATATGCGTCTTTATAGATATCCTGAAATGCAGCAACATACAAAGTAATCTTGTCTAATCTGATAATAATACTTGACTGCATCACTGACCTATCCCAAAGTTAAGGTTAATCAGTAGCATGCATGACGTTAGCCAGCTAGCAACCTGAGGAGGGAAATGCTAGTCTCACGATTGCTAACGTTATCTGAAAACCGTCAATTGAGTGACCATGATGAGTTGCTTTTAGTAGTCCATTCTATATTCATATCCACAACGTAAACAAACTACCCAACATCAATCATTTGCAACATTTGTTAACACAGTATGAACACTGCTAACAGGAGCTATCACAGAGTTGACGGACATGAGCGTGCAAGCAAGGGCTACAATAATGAACTTTTTTTATTATTATTATTTAAACATTGCCTTACCGGCAAGCGACGCCTGAGTTTCATCACGCTTCCTCTTCTTTCTTTTCTCCGCTCCCGACTCCTGTTGCCGTTTCGAGGCCATGTTCAAACAGGTGTTTACCAATACCGAATTGAGGCATTATAGAACAGACCACTGGGAGTGGGGGGGCACCAGGAGGAGACTGGAGACAGGGCACAAAGCAGATTCACCCCTTTTCTCGGGAAAATTGTTTTATGTTGCTTTTGTATTGTTTAACCATATTAATGCATATGATATTTATAGTATTAATATGGTTTACTTTTTTTTTTTTTTACGACCCTGATTTTTTTGGTGCCCTACCGGCCATTTGGTGCCCTACGCAGTGTGCGTTATGTGCGTTTGCGGAGCTACGGCACTGGTCATTCCTGTTTCTGATGTTCTGGATAATTCTGAAGTCACATTGATGTATGAAACTGTACCTTGATTCTCTCTCTGTAGGACAGTGATCCGCTCATTCTGCACAGCCAATGAGGCGGTCAGCTCTCTCAGCACAGCATGGATGTCCTGTGTATTGGATTGTTGGACTGCAGTCTCAGTCTGATCTGCTGAAACAGAGCAGACCAGAAGCAGAATTGGGAAAAACATGATGATCTTCATTCTGTCAGCAGAAACTTGCTGTATAACTGTCATCTGTTAATCTGAGTGTTTTATAACGAGGGGAAAAGAGGCGTGAATGAGGAGCTTACTGCCCTACATGTCCCCTCATCCTCCACCTCACACACTGCAGAGCCACAGGACCACACCTCCTACAGGTGTTGTTGGTGAATGACTCAATAATTAGACTTTGACTGCATGACTGAACAAACTGGGTCATGTAAAACGAGCAGGAAAGAAGAGACATTCTCCTTTGAATTCTCTGCAGTTGACTGTGTGCAAAGAGTTCATGCATTTTGACCATATTTGGACAGGAGGGCGGAGCTAACACTAGCATGGAGCAGCTAGCTTTGTTAGCGTCCATGACCCACTCTGATGTTTAACAGCATTCTGACTTTTCTGATGCAAAAACCAGGAGTAAAAATATTTACTGGAAGGCTGAAAAGTTGATGCCGTACATCTTTTAGAAGAACTCAGTCACTGAAGACCTTTTCACACAGGAAGCAGATATTTATTTTAAAACAGTCATAAACAGATGAAAGAATTTTTAATGTTGGTTCGATCGTGTCGGCTTCAGCTTCACAAACAGAACAAACGTTTGTTTGTTGAGCTTGTTGAAAGAACCAAAGTACAATTTCACAACACGAAGAACTCCAACACACTGACCTCAGCTCCTCTATGGTTACAGGAAATCAGCTGCATGTATTCCTGACACACACACACACACACACACACACACACACACACACACACACACACACAGGATTTGTGACTTGCAGCTTCACTGTTTTCAGATATTTCAGGCCATCACACACTTGATGAGATCCACTTCAATCTCCTAGATTTTGCCCCTTTGGCCTTCACTATGACTCAGATGTAAAACCCTGACTGTTTGTTAGATATAAATGATGTCACAGCTCTGCAGACTGCCACATGTTTACTGTGTCATTTCTCGTAAGTAGAAATTGTGCACACACATGATTCCCATCACTGTTACACAACCACGGGTCTGTGTGTGCAGGAGTGATGGGCACTGTTTACTCTCTGTCACAAACACAAATCACTCAATAAAAAAGTCAGAAAAAGTGAAATGAATTAATTTTCTCTCTTTTTTAAAATGTTTGCTGAACATTTTAGCTGTGAATTCATAAAGAGAGCAAACATTTGTTTGTCAAGCTTGTTAATGTGATCAAAGTAGAGTTTGAAAACACATCAAGAATAAAAGCCAGAGTACGAGCTAACTTCCTCCCGTCACCCCCAACCAGTTACAGCAGATAGTTTCTCCTCCCTGAGTCACGGGTTTCTTATTATTAGAAGGCAGTGATTCTTGAGATAAGGGACAAAACATGTCCGCCAGATAAAACCCAATTTTGGGGTTAAAATTATGCATACAAGTGTTAACCCAACTGACTAAAAGACAAACCAAGGCAATGTTTATACAACAAAAGTATGATTTTGTATTTTTTATACATATATATTTATTTTAAATGATACAATACATTATCAGTACCTTAAAAATCCATTGTCCAGAAGCAGGTGTGATAATATTAAAATACAGAAAAAAAATTCAAAGTAATGTAAATTTAAACATCATGACGTTTACTTAGGCTCTCATCACTAAGTATTTAAGTCAATACCTTATATAATATCAAAATATGATTACATATTTTTAATTGATTAAAATCGTGTCCAGAGTTTTCGTCAACACCATCTGATTTTTTAAAAAGTACAAAAAAATCAGGAATTATTGTGGGTAGCTCACACTCTGAGGACGTCTTTATCACTTCCTGTTTGATACACATGCCATGAGGTCACTGCTGTGATAAGTTTTTTATTTTGATTTCATTTATTGTATGCAATAAATGAAATAAAAATAAAAAACTTTCTGATAAAACTCTGTGTCACCACCATAGTGCGTCAACACCACAGTCGATGAAATGCAAGATTTAATTAATTTTTTTTGTAAAAGAGCTTCATTTAGGGGTTAGGGTTAGATTGTAGAAGCCATAAGTAACTCGTGAAAAACAAGATGGCTTCTGTCAGAAAAATATGTGTTAGGAGAGACAGTAGGGTGTTTTGTCAACACCATCAGGATTTTTGTCTGACGGTGTTGACCCTTTTTCTAATGGTGCTGACAAATGTCACAAAAGTGTGCTCTTCACCAATTATGTTATTTTTATTAATATTTCAGTCATATTACTTACTGTGTATTTTACTGATATTTCTGCTTTACAGATGTGTCAAATATTATCAAATTCTCCTCATCTTGAATCTCATTGTTTATGTATACATTATTAATCCCATAGGAAAATGCTTAGTCCTCTGCATTTAACCCATTCACTCAGTGATGCAGTGGGCAGCTACCAATCCAGGATAGCCGCTGTTCGTTGGATTTGAACGCCCAACCTTCCGATCATGTGGTGAACACTCCATCTACTGAGCTATCTCTGCCCCGAGAGCTGGTCTTTAAGTGATGATGTATGAAACCTGCTTCTGGGTCCAAACTCCTCTTTGTTTATTAAGCCTGTTGTGCTTTTTTTTTTTTTAACATGTTTTAATGCTTTGTATCGTGTTCTGTTTAATCTGAACAAGCCCCTAAAAATAGTCAGTGATCACTGTTGGCCTAACCATCAGAAACCCTTGCATTAACTTTTAACAAGTGGAAAAAAGTTAGCGTTCATTCTCCAGCTTCACTGTGTTTATCTTATGCTAACATAGCTGTGTCGCTAGCGATCACATAGCACATCATTATATACCAGCTCCAAAAGTCACTGCTGTTTAGTTTTCTGTCTTCATTTATGTTGGAATGTAGGTGGAAACCAGCGAGCGAACTTCTAACTCAGCCACACTGATCATTTTATTAAAGATGAAAGAACTTAGACAGTTTGTAACTCTCAGTGATGCCGCAGAGTTCCTTTGACTTTGGGATCTGCAGCGGAGTTTGGACCTGGAAACAGCTAATGACGTCAGACTTAAAAACCGGATAGTATTTCTATTGCTTAATACATAATTGTGTTGTGAATATTCATCCTTAATCTGTATAAATGCATATGGTTCAGAAAAACTATAGTAATTACAAAATGGTACATTTCAGGCTAGAATTGCAAAGGGGAACCTGTCAGTAGAGGAACGGAAGAGAAGGAACAGGGATGATGAAAAAAGGAGAAAAAAATTAACAGCCAGCCTGAGTTGAAGAAAGAGTTTCTCATAAAGGGAAAGATGGAGAAACAGAGTGAAAGAGGGAAAAATAAAGAACATCAGTGATCTGAAAGAAAGAGAAAAAAAGGCAGAAGAGAAGGTTTTGGAAGCACAGAGAGACAAAAGGAGAGAAAGTACAGCAGGATCTAAACACAACCACAGAGAACTTTAGGAATCAAGGAGGAGCAGGCAGCTACTTGCTGGTGAACTATTAAGATGTAGAACTTGACATGTGCAAAAACAGAATTGTCATGATGTGTCTTTGTAATATTACAAAGGTTGTTAAGGTTTAATGGTCATTTTGAAAGAAATAATATCTTGTTTTCTACTAGTGTGTCACCACCGTCAGCACCTTGTCAACTCCATAATATGGAGTTTTGGTTCATTTTTCTCTTTTGGAGAACCACATATTTTCCTCCCTCATGATCTTCCAATAAAAATATGTAATTTTCTCAATAAATGTGTCATTTGCATCCTGCTAAATATGATTGTTTCGTATACAGATTAAATACAAGCTTCTGAAAATATGTATGACTGTAACTCTAATAATAAAAAGCCAAAAAAATCTTACTTTGAAAAGTGGTATAATTAGTTTGAAAACATATGTGCATAAACAATAGATCAGAGAAGCTGCTCACAGTCAAAATAGCTGAGACAACTTAATTTAAAATATTTATTTTTACATTTCTTTGTGTCTGATGGTGTTGACAAAAACCTTGCACTTCTCCAGGAAAAACATAAATTATTAAAAAAAAGATTAGAAAATTAAAACCTGTTTTGTCCCTAATCTCAGGAATCACTGAAGGGATGTTTTTCCTTTGGGGGTTATATGTTTGTTAATGTTCTCTCTGTATTATTGTAGAGTATTGTAGAGTGTACAGTATAAAGCACCTTGAGGCCCCTGAATTAAGCACCGGTTTGTTTGAAGTCTTGAACAAATAAAACAGGAATCCAGAAAAGTTGACAGCAGGTGACACTAAGGAGGGCGGGACAGACAAAGGGAGAAAGAAGAAGACAGGAAGTAAAGACATGACTCCAACACACACATGTTCACAGACATTACTTATTATGTCATCAAGTCTTCAAAGAAACCACCAAAGCTCTCCTCTGCAGCGCTCTGTTCTTCATACTTTACACTCCATTTAAACCAGAGGAGGACAGCAGGGCTCGACATGCTCTACAGTGTATACAGAATGATCACGGCACACTCACTGAGTACTGTTGAACAGAAGGTCGTAGCTTCAGTATCAGCTTTACATTTCACAGATGAAAAAGAGGAACCAGTGCTGGTCCTCAGGATTTCAGTTGTGACATTTGTTATGAGGAAAGTTTAGAAGAGCTGATGTTTCAGGTTCTGGCCTCACACTTCATGTTGCTGCAAACAGCTTCATGGTTTTAACTGCTGAGATGGATTAATCCTCTCAGATGGCTTCTACCTGCACACCTTTAAAGAAGATAAGGAAAGAAACACCTGCACGCTCCTGCAGACCAGCGTATGATCAGCAAACAGATATATTCTAATAAAGTTCTTTAATCAACAGAAAAATATCAGTTGACATTAAAAACATTGAAACAATAAAGTCTGTGGGTGTAAGAAGTGAGCTGTGAAGCACTTTTCCTTTAAACACTGTGAACAGAACTCACAATCACTCACCTCTCCTCAGCAGGAAGTGGCATCCACAGAAAGCCAAAGGTCACAAAAAGAAAAGAAAACCTCCCAGAAATATGAAGACACACAAAAAAATATATGCAATAAGAACAGAGGACGGAGAAAATGTATCATTTTAATACTGCTGTCATACTGTCTGGATCATAATCCCACAAACATTTGTTATTATGGTTCTTATAGTTGATTTGCAGCTGAACGGGTGTTTGAAACGTTGTCAGAAAAGTCCAGCGAAATAAACCCAGATGTCATATTCAGGAGGAATCATAGGGTTTGATCACCAACAGAAGGCATCAAGCAGCAGCTAAAAAACAACAATCATTACTACAGAGGATCCAGATCCAGGATCTGATCCAGTCATGATCTTTGCATTTACATGTTAATGTCTATGTCTATGTCTATGTATCTATATATCTATGTCCATGTCCATGTTGAAAATGTTTTGGCCCAGAATCATAGCTACAAGATGAGCCTGTAATGTTTGGGAAAAGGAGACTTTTCAGATGCTATGAACTCTTTTTACCAGGATTTTTCTTTTTTAAATAGGTTCTTCTTGTTGGTCTTTTTCTTTTTCTTTTTATTCATTTATGTTATTTACTTTATTACTCGACCTAAGGGGCAGGTTGGTAAAAGAGATGAGAAGCGATAAGGAAAGAGAAAGAGGTGCCTGAGAACCGCCCAGTACCCAGCAGATCCACATCGAGTGCCAAAGAGTCGTAAGCCACCCAGGACCAAAGGCCCCAAGGGAGCAGGTCAGCAAGCAAACCAAAACAGCCTCCATGACCATATCCCACAAGGGCGAAGACTCAGCAAGCCACAGGCCCAGTCATAAACACACACCCACAGACACATACTGGCTCAGACACACAAAGAGAAATTGCACAAAGACACACATCCGCCAAAATCAACTCCACGCTTCAAAGTGCGTATCTGGAGAGAAGGTTTGCCTTTTGAGCAGGCACCCCTTTCTCTTTAGACTCACTCAGACTCATGACCTTTGAAAGTTTGCACAAAATTCACTTTTTGAAGTTTTCTCCAGGGAATTTTCACAAAACTCTCAACTTATTCAGGGAACCAATGCTTCTTTCTGCTCCTGTGTGTCACAGATATTAAACAGGTGAAGGTTTTCTGCGTAAACTATGAAATATTGCATCACATTGTTTGCACCAGAAGAACCAACTTGGCAATCGATGCACATCTGCTGCTGCAGATCACACGCAAAGATCACGCTTTTCAACAATCGTGCGCTCTCTTTCTCTCTCACACACACAGTGCAAGCACCACCTCGTTTGCCCCTCTCTTCTTCTACAAGTCAGGTAGTTAAACTACAGCATGACTTAAAGATGTAGAGGTCTGGATGATCTTTGATATCCTGCTTCTAAATTCAGACAAAAGTGAAGTTATTATAAAATCTTAGAAACGTGGTGCTGAACGAGACCCTGACTTTAGATTGCACAGTTTGAATATTAGCTTTGCTTTAACTTGTGTTTTCATTCTGAGTTTTGGATTCATAGTTTTCTTTGTTAAAGTTCAAGTTTTTCCTGTCCTATGTGTCCCATACCCAGTCTGTGTTTCTGTCAGGTCGCCCATGTTTAGTCATTTTTTTAAATCAAGTTTTATCAAGTTTATGTGTTTTAGTCTCAGTGTTAAAGTTTTATTTCCCACGCCAGTCTGACGTAGTTCAGCTGTTTCTTGTTTTACCCAGCTGTGTTTCCCTAATTAGCTTGTGTGTATTTGTTACGCCCCCAGTCTAGGCGGGTGGAGACGCACATAAAGGTTGGAGGAGAGAGAGACAAATACCCGCCCTGGTTCCCAAGCCAAACATCCAAAACCAGTTGTGAGTAAAAAAAGTGATTTTATTAAAGGTGATGAAGCATAGCTCCAGGGTGAACCCAGGCCAAAACAATAAACAAAACCAACTAAATCCCACCAGAGAAAACTAACTAAACCCTATGAAAGAAATAAAACAAACAAATGACAATACTAACCCTCGCTCCCTAACCCGGAAAACAGGAGAAAACTGTTCCAAAGCAAAAGGCGGCTCACCCCTTCTGCTTCAGCCTATAAGTGCCTAAGCACTAAGTTAACACACTAGGAGCTGCTCTCACCGAACACGCTCACACAAATACACAACAAAAGGTATAAGCTGGAAACCAGGGCCAGGACCGCGTCGGCTGTCAAACCGCTTGCTCGCTTCTCTCTCCCCCTCCCCGGAGCTGTCAGAGCGGCTTTTGAACGTGGGCACGTGTTCCACGGGCCAATCAGCGGCTCGCTACTCTTCATTAGAGGATGGACCTGCAAAGAGTCTAAAACACAGTAGAGAGACAGAACAAGACAGCACACAGTGGTCATATGGCCGCAGCCGTAACAGTATTTAAGTCCTCAGTGTTACGGCCCTGGCAGGGCCTCCTCCTGAAGGTGCCTGTGTGGGTGTGTCCTACAATCCCCTATCTGCCTGAGGTGCCACCTCTTTTCTTTTACACAGCTGACTCTCAGTACTTAAAGGGATTTAAGCCCAGGCAATGGTGAGCTCTGGGCCTGAGTGCCATGTGAGTGGTTACAGCTAGTGAGCTGAGTGTTGGTGGTGTTTGCAGCTAGTGAGCTGTATTTTTGTGGTTTTCAGCTAGTGAGCTGCGTGACCGTGTTTGCAGCTAGTGAGCTGCTCTCTTTTTGACTTACTTTTATTTTATTGACCAACACTTGAGTTTTGTTTGTTTTCTTTAAATGGTGATAGCGGCTTGTCCGTCTGTCAGGAGTTTTCCTGTATTGCAACCCAGGTCGGAATAAAACGCTCAGACAGGTTAACGTGTACACGGTCGAGACTCAGGGAGACTCGCACTGTGCAATAAAAAGAAACCGTCTTTATTCAGAGAGCACATACAGGAAGAGAGAAAATAGAACTGCAGGCTTCCTGTGTAACTTCCCCATTTAGGAGTCTGCACAGAGTTGCAGAGTTTAAGCTGAATACTGAAAAGAGCAAACACATTTAGATAATGAAACGTACTTTTAAGCATAACATAATAAAAATCCCAAAATCCTAAAAAATCTCTTCACATTCCCTCCTGTTGTACATATGTATATGTACATAGCAACCACTAACAGTGTATCAGCCTATGGCCACTTGCAGACATCTTTAGCCAAGACATCATAAAATAGTGGGTTTTGTGAGTATGTTATATCCAAGTGTCTATCTCATTATCACCTTCTTCATTCTGTGACAGGGTGATGTAAGCATGAATTGAAGCAGAATAACAGTATTATAACACCAACAAAAACAAGTCCTTTAATCAGCAGGGACTTCCAAGAGCCGTTTAAAAGCCACGTAAGCCAGTCTTCTGTGTTTGCGGCACAGTCTCGTTGTTGTGCATCCCGAAGATGTCTGAGTGTTTTCAGAGCATCAGTCATGTTCGGTGAGTGCACATTATCTGGAATGTATGTGCAACATGTGTTGTTAAAAAGGACACCTTTCTCCTTTCTCAGCGAGAATCATGTGTTGCATTACTGCAATGCACAGAGCATCAATCTCCTGATCCCATTCGTCGTTGAATTTACATGAAGCATTCAGAACCTTTTGTCTTTCAGTCCAAAATTTAAATTCCTCTGGGACATCGGAACCCCATATGGAATCATGCTGCTTGAGGTCTGGGGTGCCTCGTCTTTTCCTTGTTGTTGACGTTGAAGTTGTCGTGGCGTCCATGGTTATCTTGAGAGTGTGGTCAGATATGAAAATGGGAGCGCACTGACCTGTCCAATTCCCAGGAACGATATCCCAGGCCATCCCTTGCACCCAGAAGGTGCCATTTGAGATGTTGCTGCTCTTTACGGGCCCTCCAGGAGCGTGTGTCTGTACTGCTTTGCAGTTGGTGGTGGTGTTTCCCATCGGCGTGGATCCGTTCTCTTGGCGGTAGCATAGGCTGTGGCTCAAATTCCCATGTTTCCAAGAAAGACTGGGAATGATTTAGCCTTACTGTGCTTCACTTTCAGGTCAACCCAGAACCATTCGTCACATGTGCCATTTCGTAGTCCTATCTGGAGAGGTTCCTCATGGTTGACCACGATTCCCTGGAATTGATGCCCACGGCTGGCGTAGCTTGCGGCACACTTTGCCTGAATTATGTCCATTCCCTTCGCATACAAGGTGGCGTATTGTGTCGTTGGGGGCATATAGGTGCAAACATAGCAGTCTTTTCTGGGTGTGCTATCATGTATATATCGATACCATGCGTTGTTCATCTTCTTTCTTTCGGGTGAGTGTTAAGAAACTCACCAGGAGTGCAACAGTAGCCACTAGGAGGACGAGTGTCTTCATGATGACCAGACACACCTGTGACCTCTGATGAGTAGACTACTGGCAAGAAGAAGAAGGCGGGGTATACCCGATCAGCCCTCCCTCCACCAATAGATCACCATACAGGAGTTAGGGGTGTCGGCGTCTAAACGTATTAGGTCGTCACTCACTTTTTTGCAGTGGCTTTGATGGATCCAGGACGGTCTTTCTGCTATTTTGCAGGCAGTAGGTGGACCTTCCCACCTTGGTGAACTCCAATTTTTCCTTTGGAGTACTTTGATCAGGATCCAATCACCTGGTTTCAACCTGCAAGATACTGGAGAGTTGTTTAGAACAATCTCTTTATTTTCAAGTAATTTCAAGTTGTGAGTTTCTGAGAACTTTGTGTCAGTCTCATCCACATTTTTACCAGGCCTATACACTCAGGCCATGGTCTCCCTGT